>NC_056737.1:573014579-573099579 GCF_019279795.1 Protopterus annectens
ATACTCTCATTTTGTTTTGTATAAACTGCCGTAATGAGTGTATAAACAACCAACTGTCTTGACTGTTATCAAAACTACACAGAAGAGAGTCAGTGGTTTAATACTCTTATTTTCAATAAACTGATGCCAGAATATTAAGTTATTTTCCTTTAATTTTTGCATTGCATTGATGTTGAAATAATCTAGGCAATCAGGGGATATGCTATACGAAATATAAGAAATAGGAATTGTTTAATAAAGTTATTAAATATTTGATTAATGCCATAAGAAAAATGATCAAACTTTTTATTAAATAAAATTCACGTAAAAGCCAATGAACTCTACTTATTCTGTATTGCTCCTTAAATTTATTTTCTATAGTTCTGACATCAGTTATATGAATCTCATGTATTATTTTCCAGCCAGATATATAGGTAGGTGAGATCCAATGTAATATTACATTAATTATAACTGATTTGGAATAAAGATCTAAGCTATGGAATGGTATCCCATTACTGTTCCAAACTATAATGTGCAATTTGTATGCAATTCTAGGTTTTAAGGGGAACCATAAAAATTTAAGTAGCATGGAATCTAATTTTTTTAAATAAGCTTTTGGGAGGGGATAGTATCAATGACTGTATATAAAACAATTTTTTAGATAAAATTATCATTTTAATTAAAGAGAGCCTATCCTCCATTGTGAAGAACATTGTATTCCATCTTTTGATTAGGTCACTAATGGTGGTTATTAAAGTATTGTAGTTTAGTTTAACAGACTCTTTCCATGTACTCTTTATACTGACATCCAAATATTTTAATACATCATTCTCCCAATTAAACAGGCTATTCTCTCTTAGTTTTTTGTTGATCTTTCTGTTAATTAGTAATGTTTTGGATTTATTATGATTAAATTTAAGCCCTGAAATTCTTTCACACTTGCTTAAGTTATTTATAACATCATGCAAAGAACCATCAATATCACTCGTTAACAACATATCATCAGCAAATAATTGTATCTTTTGATAATAGTCCTTATTAACTTGAAAGCCTTTTATATACAACCTTGTCAAGTTCCTTGAGGATTTCTAGTGGTGAGGATAGACATGATCCAATTTTCACATAAGCTTGTGCCCCACTATAAATTTTCATTAATAAGTTGACAAAATCTGAGGAGAATTCAAAACCAATCAGAATTCTTTGTAGATAAGACCAACTAATAGAATCAAAAGCCTTTTCTATGTCTAGGCTGATAATAGTTAGTTGTTTTTTGTATTTGCCTGCTATGTCTCTTAATGATAGTAATTTAATAATGTTATCTTGTACTTTTCTATGAAGAATGAACCCTGTCTGATCATTATGTAGTAGATTAGGTAATATTTTCTTTATCCTATTAGCTAATATTGTCATGAATATGTTATAATAATAAGGGATAGGTTCCTGACCCAGAGACTCCCCAGACTCTAGAATAGACTGCCCATACATGTCAAGCAGAGCGCCTCTTTGGCCCTCTTCAAAAGGAACCTTGATGACTGGATGGGAGAAAGTAAATTCACCTCGGGGATCACGTCAGTCACCCTGCTAGACAGGGGTCCAAGGAAGTAAATAGTGTGGGAAGAAATAACCAGGGAATTGTTATGGCTAGGCTTGTATAGGCCCTAGGGCTGATAGCCTAGTACCAACCTATGAACCTATGATCAGTGTTTAGTAATGAAATTGGCCTATATGAATCACAAGATTTGGGGTCCTTAACTTATTTTAAAATGGGGGAGATTGAATATTTCCACAATGGGGGTGTTATACATTTTTGCTTAACCATGGTAAAGGCACTCATCATTTTCTTTATTATATATTCAGGAAAAATCTTATATAGTTCAGGAATTATTCCATCCAGTCCTGGAGCTTTATTATCTTTTACATGTTTTTATTTGCTCTTTCACTTCTGTTACTGCTATTTGTTTATTTAATATGTTATTGTGTTGCATTGACACCTTAGTAGTTTTTTTTCTTGAATAAAAGCATTGATTACATTATCTGTCTCCAAATGTGGTGTGTTATTATTTATATCTTTGTAGTAGTTTTTGAACACTTCTAATATGCCCATTAAGTTAGATGTACTCTTAAATGAACCATCACTTTTATATTTAATCTCATTACTAAGATTTTGATTGTTTATCTTACTGCTATTTTATGTGGTTATTTAGGATTTACAGCATAAGATTGTAATTTCAATTTTTCCAGGTTTATGGCTACCTTATGATTCAGAACTTCTAAGTATTTTTCATTTAACGTAGTAATTTCGTTATGTGCTACTTTGTTACTTTGTTTTGCAACCATTTTTATCTTGTCTATGTTTTTTGTAAGTCTAAAAGTTCTTTGTCCCACCCTCTCCTTTTTTAAGGTACCAAGATTTTATTCTACCACATATATAACCTTTAAAGGTGTCCCATAGTATAGTATCTGTCACTTCACCATTATCATTTGTTTCCATAAATATGTCTATTTCTTTCATTATCCATTCCCTAAAGTCTTTTGACTTAGTTATGTAAGCAGGAATTCTCTGTAGAAATCTTAAATCATCTGTAAGCATAATTAATGTAAAGTTTATAGCATTATGGTCTGAAAGTGGGCAAGTCATTATAGATACGTCACTTATTTTGAGTATATATTATTTGATACAAAGATCTTATCAGTGTTTGTGTACCAAACCAATATGAATAGTGAGTATAGCATAAAAATAATGTTCTCTTAGACCATGTATATCTTTAAGGTTCATCTGGTTTGTAAAGTCATTTAACTTCTTGGCTTGAGATGTTAGTCTTATTTTACCATTTTTAGAAGTATCATTGCCTGATAATAGGCAGTTAAAATCACCTGTTGCTCTAAGTTCCCCTTTTGCATTTAAAGTAATCAGGTCCAGATATTTCTCAACATATTTAGTACTTAGTCCTGGTATCCAGTATGTAGTAATCAATGTATAATACTTCCTATTGATTTCAAAAATAACCATGCTTAGCATCCCATCTTTATCTGAAATTGTATCTATAATTCTTGGCATAGTATAAGTACTTTTCCATAGAATAAGAGTGCCCCTTCTCTTAGTCTTAAAACATGAATCAGCCAGAATGGTATAGCCATTGAATGAGTATTTTTGTAGGTCTTTTTTTCATAGATGGGTTTCCTATAAAAAGTTGATCTGGGCTTTGTGCATTTTGATATATTTAAGCAAACCAGCTTTTTTGACATTATTGTTCAAACCATTAATATTTAATGATAAACATTTATAAGCCATTGACTACAATGTGTATGTTGTTACTTACTGAAAGACTTTTCTTCCGTGTTGACTTGAAATCTACTGAAAACTTACTTATGGATGTCAATATAACTGAAGCTATATGAATATGTCACATATAATAACACCTCTGATAAGTAGATATGACAGAAATACACATCAGATCAAAGTATGTGTAAACATTAGAAGCTGAAGGTTAAGAAGATTGTCAATATTTCTAAGACTATTCAGATGTTTTAACGATTTTGTCAGTCATCTATAGGTTCATAGGTAGGTACAAGGCAAGACCCGAGGGCATTTATAAGCCTAGTCAGAGTGTGACGGCATTTGCCACCCCATTGATTAATGAACTGATCCTCTGTCAAGCAGAGCCAATGAAGTGATTCTAGGGGTGTATTTTCTGTTACCCATCCACTCGTCAAGGTTTCTCTTGAAGAGTGTTAGTGAGGGGCTCTGCCTAATGTAGTTTAGAATTTTGTTCCAAAGCATGGGGAGTCCCTGTGACAGGAATCTATCCCTCCAGCATGTTCTATTTATTGCTGTGACAAGGTTTAGCTCACTAGAGCGTGTGGCTCGCAGTGACTTGGATTTCTTTAGGTGGAGCATGTCCATCAATTCTGAGTTGGACATGGCTTTGTAAGTCAAGCAGAGATCACCTCTAAGTAAGCGATATGCCACTGAATACAGCCAGAGTTTTTTCAGTCAGGCTGCATAGGACATATGTTTGAGGCCAGTAATCCGCTTGGTGAGGTACTTTTGTGGTCTTTCCAGCTGTTGGAAGTGTCTTGTGAGGTACATCCCAAATGGGGCATTCTACTCTATGATGAGTCTGATGAGTGACGAGTAGAGGGACACTATAACCTCTTTATTTCTAGATGTGAACCCTTTAGTAATTAGATGGGCCACATAGAACGATTTCCTAACTACTTTGGCAATATGATTGTCAAAGGAGAGATTACTATCTACCTGGGTCCCCAGATCTGTTATTACCTCTTCTGTATTAAGGGGGCTGCCACCTTTGTGGTAATTCGTGGGTGTTTTGTTTTTTCCAAACGAGATGACTATGCATTTTTTTGGCATTTAGCTTGAGGCCATGACTTTGACACCAGGTGTCCGTCTCAGTAAGGCCCTTTTGGAGCATGTCCCTGTCAGCCGGAGAGTCAATTATGGCTCCCAGTTTGCAGTCATCAGTGAACTTGGTTAGCCATAGTCCTCCTGTATTTGCCTGTACTTCTGAGATGTATATGCCGAACAGTAGGGGGTCCCAGGACCAAGCCTTGTGGGACACCACTTTTGACTGGTTTAGAGTTAGACCTGGAGCCCGCTATTCTTATCGTGTGAGTTCTGTCTGTAAGCCAGTTGGAAACCCATCTCATGATGTAGGGGTTTATGTTCAGGCTGGTGAGTTTTTCTGTAATACCCGAGTGGGGAATGGTGTCAAAAGCCTTGGCAAGGTCAAGGTAGGCTGTGTGTACACCTTTTCCTCATCTATGGCCTTGGTGACTGTCTCAAAGAAGTCAACCAGGTTTTGTAGGCATTATCTGCCCTTAACAAAGCCAAACTGGGTCGGATCAAGTGTTTGGAGGTTCCCAATGTCTTTGTTAATGAGTTCCATGATGATGCGTTCCATACCAGGGTCAGTTGTGGCCCCACCTTTGTGGAGAGGAATAACCGTTGCTGTGCGCCATTCTATGGGCATGTAGTCTGTGGAGAGGCTGAGGTTAAACAGCGTGTTTAGGTGGGTGGTTAGTTTGTTCTGTCGTTCATGCAAGATGCAGCCTGGGACACCATCTGGCCCCATTGACACTGTGTTTTTGGCTTTTGAAAGGGCTGTTTTCACCTGTGCATCTGTGATTTCCGGCAAACTACACTTTTCCGGTATTGTTGTGGGCCCTTTTGGGGGTGAGAGGGGATGAAGTTTGCACTGAATCTATCTGCCAGGATGTTGGCAATATCAGTAGGTTCAATATATTTTGTGCTGTTTTGCACTAGTTCAGTGCATATCTGTGAGTTGCCACTTAGATTTTTAACATAGCTAAAGAAGGTTTTGTGGTTATCTTTTGAATCCTTGGCTATTTTTCTTTCAAAGTTAGCCTTGGATGATTTCATGAGGGACCTTAGTTTCTTACTGATATTGATCAGGGATATTTTTCCTTCTTGGGATTTGCTTTTTTTCTGAACTAGTTTCCTCCTCCTATTGTATAGCATGTTTATGGCAGGGGTCCACCAGACTGGTTTCCGTCTCTTAGAGGAGTGAGTCTCAAAACCCTCTCTTTAGTTACTAAAGGTTTAGTTATGTAACATAAGTCTGATGTTAATCTGCATAATGAGTTTTCTAATGCAGCTCCTAGTTTATTTGATGTCATTTAGTTATTAAAAGTATCACTGAATCTGCAGAATGTATGTATCTATAAAATAACATAGGTATTTTCAAAGGAGTTAAACACTTTTATCAGAACTAATTATTTACCATTTAATGTATCTAAGTGAAGGATAACAGAATTTCAAGAGAAAAGAATTCTAAATACAGCCATTTAACAAGTTCAAAAGGTCAAGTGATGTCATCACTGTTGTTTCTTCAAGCTGCAGCTTCATAAACATGCTAAAACGTATCTAAATAGGCTCAGGCATAGCAGAGGTTGTCTCTAGTGAGGAAAAAGCATTTTCAGAGGGGAAATTAAATCTTGATGCTTTTAGAAAGCAAAAAAAACTCAAGCTGCCTTGTCAGTGCATGTTATGAATCTCCACAATGAGAATAGTCAGACAGACCACCAGTTTCTACACAAAACATCAACATCAAGAAAAAATAACCCTTTCATATAAAAACAGCTATTTAGAAGGAACAACAGCTGCCTCAAATCAGAAATCATTTTATAACATTTCAATCATTTACTCACCAATTAACCAGACTAGAGAAAAAAAAGAACCTAGTATATATATATATATATATATATATATATATATATATATATATATATATATATATATATGAAACTTATATTTAGCCATCTATAAAACACCATTAATGTACTGTATTAATGTTTATATGTGTCTAAACAAAGAGTCTAAAACACTGAATTAGAAACACTAATCAGAAACATATTGTTACCCCACCACTGACCCACTAGAAAAATGCATGTTGGTATTAAGTAAAATTATACTATTACTGAAGAATTAGAAGATCTATATCATTTGTAGCTATTTAAAATGGAAAAGTATGTAAAGTACTTATAGTGGGGAAAAAAGAAAAGGAATATTAGTAACAAAAAGGAATAGAAAGAAAGAAGAGAGAGAAAAAGAGAGAGAATGTTATTTGAATACTTAGTATTATATGTAATTAGAAGAAGTAGATATAGAAAGGAAAAGGAAAAGTTAATAATAAAGATGATTCACATTACCTTATAGTATATTTTCCAGAATTAAATATATTATGATTTCATAAAACAAAGCATTTAAAATTAGAAGGAATTTATTCATTTGTACTTTAGTTTCTTAGTTTTGTTTGCTCCTTCCTTCACAGACCATCCATTTTTTGTTGCCTATCTCTTCAAACTGTCGGATGACCATTCCATTTCTTCTATGTCCGACAGTATTTTCTTCTTTTGGATAAATTCTACTGCTTCTTGTAAGGAATCAAAGATCTTCACTCCTTCTGGCAATGTGATTTTTATTCTTGCAGGAAAAATTATTTGAGCTTTAATATTGGCTTTTTTTCAAGGACTTAGAGGAACACACTCCTTTCTTCTGGATATGACTGCAGAGGTGTAGTCTTTGTCAAAATGAATAACTTTTTCACCCATCTTGATAGGGGAATACGTCCAAGCTGATTTCAGCACTAAGTCCTTGTCTTGTGAGGAAAGAAATCTAACTATTATAGACCTGGGGTTAGATGAACTCAGAGACAAAGCTGGATTTGCCAGGGACAGATGAGCCCTCTCAATTCCAAAAGAGGGATTCAGGCATGTTTAGTGCTGATGAAAACCACTTATTGAGGAAATGAATCATGTTAGCACCCTCTTCTTTCTCAGGAATTCCATATATTCTTATGTTATTCCTCCTTGATCTACTTTCAAGGTCTTCCAGTTTCTCAGTCAGTCTGTTTTTTTGTTTCAGAAGAAATTCATTGTGATGTTCATTTTCTGTCACTTTAGTATCCAGGTCAGTTACTGTTTCCTCTAAGGCAAGAATCTGTTCAGATTGTTTTTTTACCATTCCATTTAGAAGTTCCCATTGTTTACTGCAGTCTTGTTTGATAATATCCTTTTTGTTTTCAAATTTGACCATTTTTAGTGACAGTTCTTGGATGTTTGTTATTATAAGATGTAGTTCTTTCTTCACTGCACTCTCCTGGTGTGGGTTCTTTGAGTTACTCATGTTGAGATCTCCAGTAGAAAACTTCTTGACAGGAATAATTAAAAAATTCTCTTGACTATGTATTAATTTTTAGAAAATAATAAAGAATCTATGTTAATCTATCTTTTAGTATACTTTTAGTGAGATTTTTCTAAAAATTAAAGTATATTTCCTGTCAGAATATTAAAATATAAGCAGAGCTATGGATTTTTGCTGCTATCAGACTGGTATCTTGGCAACGCCCCCCTACCATGTACTTTCTAATATTCATTGAATGTATGTGTTCACAAAATTCAAGACACAAGACACAAATTTGAAAAAAAGACATCTAATTTGGTAGTAATAACAGCACCTCCACTCCAAAGTTACAGAAATTCTATAAATTCCCATCCCAAATTTTTTCACTGCCTGCCACTATTCCTCTCTTCCATTGACTGAATGGATCAAACCAAATAAGGAACTCCATCTCTGCATACTAATATCATGGCAGGCACAACTGCTAACAGAAAAGATCTCTGTTGTGACTTTCATCCTTACAATGGCACATGCATCTTACTTACAGGGTTAGCTGAACTTCATAGGCAATTTATTAGTGATATTACTTTGGTCATTGATCTGAAATATAATATTTGTTCAGTAGCTGGAAAGATCCCTTTGCAATCATCACTAGTTGTGCTATATTTTCTGAACCAGGATAAAATTTCTGTTGCCATAACTATTTTGAATAAAGAAGTTTGATGAAATGAATTGGCTATATAATAACTCCCTATCCCATCACTCTCACCTCTTTAATGACATATATGCTTATTACTCATTTCTCCTAGATGCAAAACATTGCTTTAAAAGTCTGTAAATTCCTCTTATGCAGGTCTCAATCCTTTTCATATAACATGCTCAGACTCGCTGTTGTCAGTGCAACCTGCTCTGTTCACCCACCCTGTGCGTGAACTTATTTCTTTCACCAGTTGTACCCCCCCAATTTCCACCTAATCCACCTCTTCAACTACATTTACACTCATACTGGTGCCACTGTAGGAGAAAATGTATCTCTCATGATTATTCTTCACAAAATGCATATTAATTTACAATTTCTTCACAAACATGTTTGATGAATTATTTAATATTTGTTCATGTTAAAAATTATATGTAGTATAGATGCATAGTTATACAAACCACAAATACTTATTGTAGTTCTTAGTGTTTCACAACTGCATTCTTATATCAAGCTGCAAGTGTATTAACAGATGACTGAATGTAAAAAGAAAGTAGTGCTAAAGGGGTTAAAAATGTTATAAAGACTGGTTTCTGAAAGCAAGAAAGAACACACTGTATGTAAGCTCTGACCTTCCCAGGCTGAATGGATAGTTACAAAAAATGTTGGGGAGTTAAAATGTACTGGTACTGAAATGTACAAAGTCAGGAAACAAGACTGCTTAACAAGCCAGGTGGCCTGTACTTTTCTAAAACATTTTTGGTACTAAAAAACATAATTGTTCACGTGCATTAAGCAAGAAGTACTAGGGTCTGCAGAAATCCTATTTGACCACATCAGTATTCTGCATGCATGTTACTGATAAATTAAATAAAGTGTATATTGTTGCTGCTTGGTAAGAATGACTTTAAATTGTGTAGATAGTCTCCCAGCACTGATGTATGTGGATTTAATAAAAAGAAAACGTTTTGCACATCCTGAAGAGTTATTCTTGACTCAAGACTAAAAGGTAATTAATGTTATTTATGTACTTTTTAAACTGCACTTTAACATTTGGTGCCATGCTTGGATTCTGAACTTTGATCTTGCTACGGAACACTGTGGAAAGAATTATAAAGGAACCAGCACAGAAAGTTCTTCTGTGAATTCCACACTGTTTTGTATGGAATGGTCAGAGCTCAGACCCTTAACTATTCAGGGTATGCAAACATACAGGCTAAAGATGGCAAAATGGCTTTGAGAAAATTTTTTTTTTTTCTTTCTTCAAAGTAATAGTGGCAATGTGTTTATTGTGTTGTTAAACGACTGACTACTTTGAAGTATAATACTGTGTACTGCTTTGTTAAATGACTGACTTCTTTTAAATATATCATATACCCTGTTTTGTTCAATGACTGACCTTGCTTTTAAGTACTGTTTTGTTGAATGCTTGACTTTGCTTTTTAAGTATATGAGGTTCCTGTTTGTTAAATGACTGAGTTACTTGTTCAGTATGTGATATCTGCTGCCTTGCAGAATGACAGAAATTTGCTTGTTTGTTGTATGTAAAAGTAATAGTGGGTGGTTCCCACAAGTCTTAACAAAAAGTTTATTAATTTATATAAAATAACAAACACAAGGATGTGCCTTGTCTTAAGGGTGGTAACCTCAAGGTTATAGTGGGCGGATCCCACAGCAACTAAGGATAAATTGTTATTGTATATGTGTATCTATATATAAAAAAAAGAGAGACAATTTAACACAATGAGGCACCTTGTGTCAAGGGCGGTACCCTCAGGAAAAAAAAAAGGTAAGAGGTATGACTGTTTGCTTTCTGCTGCTTTCATGTATGACTGATGTCTGTGTTGTTGTGTAATGTTATGACTGCAGAGAGAGAGAAACAGAAAAGTTAAAAGTAGAGTTAATTCAAATTTATGTGCCTACAGCATGTTGAAACATGTGTCTGTTGTCAAATCAAGTCCAGGTGTGACTGTGTGAAAGTACCCTCAGAGGGTCCGAAAGAGTGGTCAGTTCTGGACACAATTATCCCAGCTGCAATGCTGGAGCTATAACTTTTGAGCTTGTGATGCAATGACAGTAAGCAGGTGCTGTGGAAAAAGGCTGATCAAAACCTCTCCTCTATCCTACTCTTCCCTTCCTGAATGGTGTGTGGATTGATATAGTTATTTTTCTTTCCTCTAAACTGCCAGAGTACAGGATCTGTAAGGTAAGTTTTAAAAAAAACAGAGAGAGACAAACAAAAATTAGCAAGCAAAGCTGAATCCCTGAAAAGGGAACACCTGCATATTTTATGTATCATAGTTAAAATAAAGGAAGTTGTAAGTATTTGCATGGCTGATTTCAGCTTACTAAGAATTGTTCTGGTGGAGTATTTCCATTAAATGAAACTCATGATATAAATCATTTCATGAACTTGAAAAGTATTAAGTAAGTGGGTAACAAATGTCAATATTTTATTCTTGGTATACCAAAGTTCTTGAAAGGGAAAAAGTCAGCATTAAGGGGGGTTACAGAATGCTAACAAACAACTGTTGCAACAGGTAAAAGATGTCAAGAAAGCAGTACAGACCAGTAATAAATGGATCCGCTTTATCCTGTTTTGGCAGGTTTGGGAAAAAAAAACTAAGGATGGCCAAAAAGCAGAGACATCCAAAGAGGATGATAATCCTCCAGTAGCTACTGCACCCCACCCCCATATGTACTGGTACTGGTGACCCCTGTACAACATTCTGCTGTTTCTCAGACCTCTGTATTTTTGAATACATGTTCAGCGTGGTACAGTTACATCTGAACTTAGTTCTCCTGTTCAACTCTCATCTTTAGAACAGGCATCTGCAGTTAAAAAGGTTTTTCTTTCTTCTTCCTATCATTCTCAACAAGCTTCTACCTTTCCAACAGGAGCACTGGTCTTTGACATTCCTGTGGCTCATTACAAGCCCTCACATGATAGGAAAGGAAAAGAGGCTATTGCCTCTGCAGAATATTTTTTTTTTTTGGCACCTTAAAAAAAATGGGGGGGGGCTAATGCTGATTTGCATACTATGTCTAAAAGTTTTCTAACTGAAAAAAAAGCATCCATAAAGGTTTAAGATGAAATAAAAAAAAAACACATTACAAGCCTACTTTGACAGATTTAAACCAGATGCTTCAGGAAGTTGCTTCAAATGAAATAAGAATACAGTTACTTGAAAATGCTAAAATAACAAATTTCACTCCCACAGAAAATGCACTGATAAATAAAAGGATAGTATTGTTAGATTACAAAAGTGTATCAGGTATGCGTATGTAGATAAAATAAAGATAATGCCCCTGCAGATTATTTGAGTCATCTTAAAGCAGTGTTTACTAAACATTCAAAAATATCAGACCCAAATGAACAAGTTAAACCAGCTATTGCAGCTGCCTTTGTGCAGGGTTTGCAAACCCTGTACAAAATCAAATGAAGCAAGTGCTTATAGACTGGCAGGAAAAGATTTGAAGTCCTTATTAAGTGCTGCAAATCACCATACTGACTATGGTAGGGTAATAAAAATAAATAAATCTTGATCCTTTACTGCCACCGAATCAAAAAGGACCCTATGTTAAAGTAAAAATAAATGCAAAGCCAATTCTATTCTTGGTGGAACTGAAAACACTAGGTCTGTATTAAAAGTTACTTCAGACAGTTAAATACCAGTACAGGAACAAAGTAAAGCCAGTAGGTGTAACAAATGCCACTGTTACATATCCTGTTTTTAAAATCTATACCCATGTCTTTAGGTCTGATTGACAAGAAAGGCATTCTTTTATTTGAGTACAACTGAGCCAGTGAATCTTCTGTGTGAGCTGGGTGGTACCATTTGTTGTACACTAGAGGGGGTGTATCTAGATATTCCAGCAGAGTCAGTGAGGAAAGTGTTACAATTCTTACCAAAAGCTGGGAAGAGCCTTTTGAAGGCATACAGACAACTGAAAACTGCTGCAGCAGGTACCTGCTAACTTATGGGCTAAGCATGCTAATAAAGTAGGTATATTAAAATCTGCAAAACCTGTAAAAATAAAATTAAATCTATCAAAACCCCTCCCTAAAATTCCATGGTATCTACTGAAATCAGAAGCACAACAGGAAATCAAACCTGTAATGCAGTCTTTGATACAACAAGAAATAAATAGTGCCAGCTAAAAGTCTTTGTAATACTCCTATTCTCCATGTAAAAATGAAAAATATAATAAAATACTTATAGGTTTGAGCCAGATCTAAGGTCTGTAAACAATGCAGTATTACCAACTTTTTCTCTGGTTCCAAAAGCAGCAACAATACTTAGTTGATAACCATCTACAGTGAAACATTTTTCTGTAACACCTCTCTGTTCAGCATTCTTATTTCTACCTATCCGTTCTGAAAGTTAGTTTCTGTTTACGTTGACTTATAAGGGACAGTAGTATACACGGACATGGTTGCCATAAGGATGCACTGTATCTTTCATATTTTTCTTTCCTCAAATTCTAAAAAAAAAAACATATTTAAAGGATGTGACATTTCCAGGTGGGTCTGTGTTAGTGCAATATGTAATTGATTTACTAATAGCATCTGATTCTTTTCAGCAGTGTTAGCAGAATACCTTGCATCTTTTAACTATCCTTGCAAAAAAAAGACACAAAGTGTCAACAGAAAAAATTACAGCTATGGTTACCTCAGGTACGTTATCTTGGTCATTTAATATCTCAGAGTAGGATCTTACAGTAGCTATCCCTCACTCTGAATCATATTTATTACTTAAAATAAAACTCAGCCCTTCTTGACTGCACACCTAAGTAAATATAAATGTGCACTTTTTCTTCTCCTGATCCATCTGTTTCTCTAATACGCTGTTCTGTTCTAAATCCTGCATCTGTGTTATCTATTGCTGAGAATGGTAAAGAGCATGATTGTGTGTGTGTGACTAATTATCTGCTTTCTTCTAGAAAGGACTTAAAGGACATTCCTATCCACAACGCCAGATCAAACTGAAGACGTACCTGCTCAAAATGAAAAAAAAGTGTTTCTTGCTGTTAAAAATTTTCATTGAATGTCAACTAAAAGGGCATAGATAATTTGGCAAATTATGCCACCAAGTAGATTATAAAAGTAATTACTCTTATGTAATACTATTGTAAAACTCTAATAATAATGACATGTCTGATTTTAACAGTGTCAGTTTTCAAGCTGAGGCATCCCAGGGAGAAGTTCAGAAGTGGCTCAAAGATGGATATATTAAATCCTCTAATGGAGTATGGCAACATCCAGACGGCCGACTGGTAATTCCTGCCTCCTTGCCACCTTACCTGGTAAGGGCATATCTTTTACTAGCCCATGCAGGTAAGGCAGCTTTATTTAATCAAATTACCCGAAGTTGGTATACCACTCATGTCTCCTCTTTGATACTTCAGTATATTAATTGCTGTGCAGTTGTTTAAAATACAATGTTAGCTACCACCACCTTGGGGACCTTTTGTTAATGTAGAGCTGGACTTTGTCCAGATGACTAAAGTACATAATTTAGAATAATGTTCTATTAGTAATCTGTATGTTTTGTAAAAGCTCACCCATGTCACAAAGCAGATTCTGTAATTTGGTGTACCTTGTACTATCAGTTTTTTTTTTTTATTTTAGTCTTCACTGTCCCAACCATCTGCAATCATCTGAACTAGTAGAGAGGGTTAATAGGACCCTACTGAAAAAAGAAAAAGTTTTTTTCTTCCAAGATTTGTACTAACCAAAATTTAAATGTTCAAAGATGCTTCGAATTCTATAAGGAAATTTAGACCCTATGAAAAATTAATGGGAAGACCCATAACTCTTCCATTTGCTCCCCCTGTCCCAAATGAAAAGATTAACTCTAATGGATAATAAAAAGAAAATATTGATTCTTACAGCAGTATCTCTTCATCTACCACCTGACTAGCCCTGTCACCAACTGCAGCTGGGTGACTGGGTTTATGTAAAAACCTTCCAAAGAACAAATGGTTTGACCCAGAGGTAAAAAGGCCCTTTACCTTATAATCCTCACCACCCTGACTACCATCCACTGTGCAAGACAACCAATCTAAATTCACTCATCCCACTGTAAGAAGATCTGTAGTGTGCTCCAGGCGAATCATCATTGCTGGTGAAAGAAGATCAAAGTGTGAAGGACAAGTCATCTGCCCAGTGAAACATAAAAGGAGAAAATTCAACTAAAATAGCACCTCATAATGAATCTGATGACAACAGGTACTTTTGTTCTGTTTTTGTTGCTGTTTCCTTTAATAACCTGGTTGAGAGAAAATCAGTTTCCTGTTGGTTCTTTGACAGCATGCTGTGACAAACTGTTGTGTATGTTCACATATTCCTCAACATTCTAAGGCAGAGATTCCCATTATTCCAATTCCTGCATCACAGGTAACATTTGAGAAAGAACTTCATGACACTGATCTAATCTGATGTAATCAGACTAATTTTTCAAAGTTGTTTCACTTCAGCTTGCCACCACAAATTGTGAGTACACATGTTATGCCAGAAATGGGACTGTGCCAGTGGGAATCAACAAATACAATGACACTAGACATGAAAGTGTGTTGAACTCTTTACAGTTAAGATGCTTTGACTGGGGGCATGGCATGGGCATGACGGAGGATCATTACATTTGTGGTGATCATGCCTACCCCCGGTTACCCACAAACTGGTCTGAATAATGCTTTATAAACTATATTACTCCTGCTATTCAACATTTTGAACACCCACCAGCAGGTAGGCTGAGAAATAAGTGAGTAATCCACTGGCCAGAGCAAGTATTTTCAGTTAACTCCTGGGTATGGAGTGCAAAGGACTATGCTTAAAATCACTGTGCTTGCTCAAATTCTTCAGGAGGTAGCTAACCATACTTCATATCACATCACAATGACAAATAAAAAATGACTGCAATATAAACTGTAGTGTTACAGAATCAATTTGCAATCAATATAATGCCTGCTAGAAAAGGGGTGTCGTGCCCTCATAAAAATCATTGTTGTTCTTGTATTACTGACTACCATAATAAACAAAAAGTTGGCCAATGTCATGGAGCAAAGAGACAGACATTTGGACATTTAGATGGTTGGGCAGTGTATTTGGTAACCTAAAAACTCGTATATTGCAAGGTATAAAACCTGGTATTATTCTTTGAATTGTCTTAATATTTTCTGTTCTAAAGACTGCAATCACAAAGTCTTGAATCACACCTATACGTAAAATGCCACTTATACCTGATGAATGAAAACTCAATCACTACAAATGAAACTTATTTATCAAATTAAGGAAAGTCAAAATATAATGGTGTATTTTATGACAGTAGTAGTGTCAGAGGAGGGAGTCTGTTAGAGAAAAATGTATCTCTCATGATTATTCTTCACAAAATGCATATTAACTTACAATTTCTTCACAAACATGTTTGATGATTTATTTAATATTTGTTCGTGTTAAAAATGATATGTAGTATAGATGCATAGTTATGCAAACCACACATACTTATTGTAGTTCTGTGTTTCACAACTGCATTCTAATATCAAGCTGAAAGTGTATTAACGGATGACTGAATGTAAAAAGAAAGTAGTGCTAAAGGGGTTAAGAATGTTATAAAGACTGGTTTCTGAAAGCAAGAAAGAACACACTGTATGTAAGCTCTGACCTTCCCAGGCTGAGATGGATAGTTACATAAAATGTTGGGGAGTTAAAATGTACTGGTACTAAAATGTACAAAGTCAGGAAACAAGACTGCTTAACAAGCCAGGTGGCCTGTACTTTTCTAAAACATTATTGTTACTAAAAAACATAACTGTTCACATGCACTAAGCGAGAAGCATGAGGATCTGCAGAAATCCTATTTGGCCACCTCAGTATTCTGCATACATGTTACTGATAAGAAATTAAACAAAGAGTGTGTATTTTTGCTGCTTGGTGAGACTGACTTTAAATTGTGTAGATAGTCTTCCAGCACTGAAGTATGCGGATTTTATAATAAGAAAATGTTTTGCACATCCTGAAGAGCTATTCTTGACTCAAGACTAAAAGGTAATTAATGTTATTTATGTACTTTTTAAACTGCACTTTAACAGCACCTATCCTTTGCTATCAACCAATCACCTTTGTCCTTGATCTTAGCCATCTCCTACCATTACATATCCCATATCCATACCTCACCCTCACGCTCTTTCTAATCAACCCTCTCATTCCATAATGACACTCAATTCTGTTCTATCTCTGTATTGTCTTGCTCTACTAACACAATCAAATTCTGTTCCACTACATCACCATACATCTCCAACAATTTCTAATAATATACAATACTCTTAAACATCTTTCTTCACCAGTATCTCAGATGAACTATTCAGCTTCCTCTATATAGTCTCTTTTCCTACAGATTTTAACATTTCTGTAATGCAACTATCTCACTTAAAATTCTTCTAAATAATTCCTTTAAACATATTCAACACTCAAAATACAAACTTTTTACTGAACTGATTTCCTCATATTATCATATATTTAACTTGATATTACTCTATGGAGACAGACACCTAAACCCTCGACCAAAAAATATATGCCACTCGTATAGTACTACAGTAGGCAACCCAAACCCCATTCTCCCTCCAATCATAAATAGAAGCTCCAGCATTATACTACAAATTGGAATTGTAAGAAGTCTTAACAGTAACATTTTTGACCTATATGCACGATACCCCCAATATATTCAGTACCACTGAACATGGCTAAAATAAAAAGTAACAAACAATCAAATTCTACCACTGGGCTATAATATTATTAGACTTGATAGAGAAAAAAGAGAAGAGAAGGTATTGCCATAATATTTAAGAATACACAAGGCATCAAAGTTTATTCCAACAACATTCCCTGCTTCTATAATGCTGAACTTCTTATTTTTCTGCTTAAGCAACCAAAACCATTATATATGACTGCAATTTTTCCACCAGCAGTAGAGAAAGATACATTAAGTTGGACTAACAACATTCCCTATGAAACTATTATACTAAGAGATTTTAATATTGATTGGAAAACTTGTAACTCTGGCCTATAATCTAACCCAATCAACCTCTGTGTTTTTTCTCAAGTCATACATACTTCCACCATTATACATAATAGACGTGGCAGAGAGTCAGTAATGGATTGGATACTCACCTCCAATCATAATAACATCCATATATCTGGCTTCTTGCCAGACATAAGTGATCACCTGCCCACTTTTGTCATTAGACACCATTATGGCTATGGGAAAAAAGTTGCTTACAATAAAGTGTGCAATATAACCTCCTTCAGTAAAGGCATTTTCATTGAGACACTATAGAAATACAACTGGTCACCTCTAAAATCCCTTTCACTAAATGATGCAGTCTCATTCTTTAATTCTGCATTTATAAATATTCTAAATAACAAGCCCCACCCAGGTCAAAAAGAGTTAAATCTATCCCTGCCCCATGGCTTAGAAAAGATAATAAACGTACGCTACAATGAGAAAGGGAATGGACTACATGGCTAAAAAACAAAGCTCAGTCAGCTCTTGAATAATTAAGAAACCTAAAAAAGCATCATATAAAAATGATAAACAAAACTACTACAGCAAAAACACCACAAGAATCCCAAACTCTTCTGGAAATCCATTAATAAGCTACTCAAACCTGAGCAGTCCACCACACCAACACCTCAAAACAATAATAGTTCAGATTTAGTAGATGACTAATTCAAACCTCATTTCATCCAAACAGTCCTAAAACTAGTTAAAAGAAACCCTACTAGTCTTACTCTCCCATTAATCACTGAAAGCAACAATACCATATTCTCCTTCCAACTGATTCCCAAATCTACTACTAAAAAGCACATGTAAAAATTAAAGCCCTCAACCATAGCAACAGATAAGCTTTCCTCAGAATATCTTGCTGTTGCAGCAAATGCACTAGCATCCACCTTAGCTATTCTCATCAATTGTTCCTTAAAGAAAATTAGAGAATGTGCCACCTGTAGATCGCACACTGAATGAAGAATGAATGTTCACCAGCAGAGTGTTAATCTATAGGTAATGCCCACTGAAAAATTAGTCCACCACTTGACGGCAACAAATTAAGCTGCCATGCAGCCCAGACTGAAAAAAACTAATGGCCACCATTATTTTATGCTCATCACCGATGACTGACAACAAACCAAACACTTTAGGAGTAAGGGACCAAAACATAAAGTAATACCTGAATATTTTAAGTGTTATATTTTCGATGTAAAATGCTTCTTCCAACACCACTAAAATACACTACAAGTCTGAAACCTTAGGTGGATGAACTTTTACATCAAAAATACATAAAAAAATAATACAATAATAAAGCAAAATAAATAGGTAAGTAAAACACAACAGTTTTACAGACAGCCCATTCTCTAAGTGCAATAATAGTTCTACCCTCAGTATGTGATTAATGCAATGCTGTATGTTATTACTGTTATACTTAATGTATTATACCTTTTGGAGCTTTTCTCCTCAGGTCTCCACTGAAAAATGGCATCTGCCTAGTTGAACTAACTCGTTCAACAAATGTCAAATAAATAAATAATGCCCTTGAGGGTGTGTGTTATTGTGGAATTAATTCCCTTCCAGGGGTGTAGAGGCCCTCTGACTATAGCATCAAATGGGCATTATTTCCATAATAACACACACTCTGTTGGGTGTTATTAAATGCATAAAATCCCCAATATCTGGAAAGCATTCTGCATTATTCCATTACACAAAGAAGGTACTTCCATGGGTTTCTCTAATTATTATCCATTTGCTATTGTTTCCCCATTGGCCAAGATCCTCGAAAGATGTATATACACCCAAATTTTGAAATATCTAGCCACTAAAAATATCATCACAAATACACAACATGGCTTCAGATCTAAACATAGCACCGCAACAGCCCTCCTGAGCTTTACAAAAAATATGAACATGGAAAGGATTAAAGGTCACCTTGTTTCTTCCATCTTTTCAGATTTATTCAAATGTTTTGACACTGTTCCTTATCAAAAACTGCTACTGAACACTGCACATTGCACCTCTCTCAATCTGTAATATCCCAGTTCCTCAAATACCTCTCTGATAAACAACAGGCACTCAAGTGGCAACAAACATACTCATCCTTCCTTCTTTCCTATAACTATAGGTGTACCTCAGGGTTCCATTTTTGGCCAGCTCCAATTCAACATCTACACCAACTCCTTAAACATGACTTCCAAAGATGCCAAAATAATTCAATATGCAGATGATTCTACCCTCAGCTGCTCAGCCCCCACATTCTTCTCTCTACAAAAAATTACACCAAAATCTTTAGCTTTATTTTAAACATAGCTATCTAACTTTCAGTTCCATCTTAACCTCAGCAAAACAAAACTCGTGCTCTTCACCTCAAAAAATATCTCTGACCTCAAACAATCCTTTAAATTCTAATGATAATACATCACTAGAACTGGTATCACAAACCAAAATTCTAGTTAGATAATCTGAAGTACGACCAACACATATCTCATGTAATAAAAGACAACATCAAAAACTAAGAACTTTATATGTAAGCAAATTCTACCTTACAAATAAAAAAAAATTGCAACTGCCCCCTTCCTATCATCACTACACTATGCTTTTCCCATATTTACTAACGTCAAAGCTAACCTAACATCTAAACTAAGTTTCTGTTATAATAAAATCACAAAATTTGCCTCTAACCTTACATCCTACTACCATCATTATCTTTCACTAAAATAAAATGAAGCAATTAGAAATATCCAGTCACCAAACTTATTCTAAGCTAATCACAGCTTATATCCTATTATATCAACCTCAGTTAAAGAATTCCATCCATCTCCACCTATGGGTTGCTTCTAACCTATCTAACTTCATACTTCTCCTTAAAGAATATCTCTCCCAAAAAGTGGCTATGCTCTTGCCATACTTTTGACTAGCCCTATCTTATTTCTTTAATAGCACACCTACTCTTCACTTTTCCTTTATTTTTCAAAACTCTCCTACTTCTTTCCTTCTCTTAACCTATAATACTTATGCTTATCTGCTGTCCCCTCCAAATAGCCCTAGCACTCTTTATCACAGTATCTATTGTAAACTTAAGGCTGTTATTTCATCTACTTATTAGGGAATTCATAGATAACGGGCAGGATTCACGAAGCCTCCGTGTAAGAGTTATAATTCATACATGGAGGCTGCAGTTAAATGGAGTGATGTCAGCATGCTCTGCATATTCATGAGAGCATGTTGAATCACACCTAAGGCTAACACGGTCCATGTAAGACAGTAGGGAGCATGTCCGTAGGCCGAGCCCTGTAAGCGGACACGCCCCCAGAAGAGGAAAAGTGCCCAAAGTAAACACCCACGACAGAGTCCATGGAAATGTGAATAAACACAACACAACACATGCCCCCACAGACTACGAACATAAAATGTACAAATGAACATCTCATAATTTTTTTTTAAATTGTAAAGATGTTTAACCGTGAGTGCGCTCGTTTGCGAGGGCATGCCCGTAGCGCAGCCACAGTTAGCAATCAGTGGGAAAGCATATAAGAACTAAATATGCAAAGTAAGCCAAGAAGCAATAGCGTAGCGGTAGAGATGTTGGCTGAAGAGAAGGCATTCATGGTTCGAGCCCCCACAACACCAATTTTTATTTTTAGCAAAATAAGCATGAAACAAGTCCCTGACAAATATGTACACATAAAATCACATTTTATCTAATATGTAATGAAATAGCCCATTTATATTGAAGAAATGTGAGGTAACAAAACTATAAAAAATGCCAGATGTGCCCATAGCTGAGCTACAGTTTAACAGGGTGAGTGCATCTGCCCGTAGGTGAGCAGTGGTTTAACTGGTGCAAAATGAGTGCCCGTAGCTGAGCAGTGGTTTAACACGCTAAAGCTATGTGCCCCTAACTGAGCTGAGCGTAATATGCGTGCTGATAGCCAAATGAGGCTTAAACCAGCGTACCCCGTTTGCGCGGAGCTGCGCACCGCGCAAACAAGCTAACCGACGGGCAACGTTGAGCAAGCCGTATCAAAACTGCCTTTACACAGACACACCCCTCAGCATGTCTAGACAGTCATAAAAAATAAAAAGTAGTGGCCAGGTTTGAACCCAGGATACTATACACCATAGTCAAGGTACCAAACCACTAAACCATGACAGCAGTACCTATAAATGCAATAATGGCTAATATATAGGAATGAATACAAACTGGAGCATGACAATGCAGGTTTACTGAAGTTGATACAATTCCAAAATGGCCAATCATAGATATGTACGGGAAAAACGGACTATATAAGCCCCATAGGCGGGAATACACAGCATAAACTATTGTAGAACTGAACTGCAGGCAGAATGACAGGAGTAGGAGAGGGTAGTTGCTTTCGAGCACAGAGGTGGGGCATTGAGGAGTCCAGGTACATGGTCTGGCTCCTAGTCCACAATCATGAGGCCCAAATCATGCAGGGCCAGGTCCTCTGGGGAGCATACAGGGCTGAGGCGTGGGACCGGTTGGCTCATGATCTCACCAGTGCCACAGGGATTCCAAGGACTGGTGAGCAGGTCCGTCACCACCATGCGGACCTGAAGAGATGCAAGCAGGACCAACTGAACCTTTGGATCCAGGAGGCCCGGCAAATGCCCAATGCCCCACTACTGAGTAAGTCACATTTAATTATGTATGTAAGAAATTAAACTAGCTGATATTATGGAGATGTGTATTCCAATATTATTTCATTTATATTATAGCTGCAGGTGTCCGTTCTGCGAACCGCAGAGCCTATGGCGATAGGCTGGTGCGGTTGCACCACCAGGCAGGTCAGTAATCCACTACCAGTAACTGTAAAGAAATATAAAAGTATGACAGTCAGCAAAAGAGTGCAGTGTAGTCACTAAGGAATAAAATGTGCAAGTAACAGTGTGAAAGTGTCTGCAAGTATTGCTTGATTACAAAAGTGTGTTGCAGCCTGTAAGCCAAACAGAAAAATGAAAATGTCTGACATAAATTCTGAAATAAAAATGCCCCACCTGTAAGAAAATAGTACACAACCTGCAGCAGGCTGAAAAGTATTGCTGCAGAAGATGATGAAATCACATGTGTGAAATATATCCCTGTTGAAATACTGAAACATGACAGAAGTGAGACTGCTGGAAAGGATTGTAATAACTACAGGTAAAACATGTCAATAAAGCCTAGAAGTAAGTACCATCCTGAATATTAAAATGAAAACAAGTGAGAGAGTGTGAGAAAGTGTCATGAATCCAGCAATACAGTAGTAATAACCCCTGAATAAAGTATACTGCAGTCAAGACAGAATGAAATGCATGTGAGAATCAAAACCAAACAGCAAAATCTGTTCAAAGTGTTGCTGCATCTGGAATGTGTATCCCAAAATCTGGATATGTTGCTCTCAGTCTGCAATATGCAGATAGGATGATTGTCTGATATACCAAACATCCACACTTGTCTACAGCTATATAAAGCAAATGTAGCAGGATGATGTAGCTGAACAAAGCTAGATATGAATGTGTATGAAGAACAATAAAATGTATATTGATGTTGCAGTAACAGTCCTATCACTAAGTTGAAATAGTTATCATACAGGAAACTGTAGTTAGAACAGTAGTGTGTATATATCTGTAGCTATTAGAAATGTACAGCATATGTATTGTTATTTGAAGGTGTTAATATTATTTTCTTCACCCCACCCTATACCCACATATAACCCATTCCACATGAAAATGGTATGTGCAATCACAATTAACACCCCTGGACATTTGTCCTGTTGGGTCATATATATTTGCATGTCCGTTGATGCATCTGCCCTGTTCATATATCCAAACCCAATGGCCTGTTGCCATCAATTAACCCTGCATGTTGTTGGACTGTGTATTGCTGTTCAAATTATGCATGTGTTATGCACGCTGTTCAATGGTGTGAATATCTGGGTGTTTGGTTAATGGGAATACTAATGCATGCTGTTACAACTAATTGTGAATGGTATTATATGTCACTAACCCAAACTGTCATGACATAATGCAAAACATAGGACGACAGGGAAGGCGGGTTCCAGTGGACCCACCTCTCCCACCTCAGCTGGCGAGTGCACCTGGCACTAGTGCCGAGTCTGGACCCTCCTCCGGTGGCCCTGTGCCACCTGCGGGTAAAAGAGCTGCAGGGGATGGGGCTCGCCCCCCTCTGCAAGTGTGGCCGGAGGAGAACCACCACTCACCCTCCGTAGCATCCGGACTGTGGTGCGTAGGGAGATTCGGGACTCTGTTCTCGAGCCCCTACGCCAGCTTGAGGCACGGGTGGCACAACTTACGGGCATGCCTGTTGCCCGGCCTACACAGCCCCCAGCACAGCCCCATCCTGGGCAGTGAAGGAACAGTGGCAACTGCCTATGGGTGGGGATATCAGTTCCACTGTTGCCATCTGTGGGCTCATGGGCTCTGGATATCCAAACCTCCGTCCCCGTCAATTGTGTAACCCCCCCACACATGTCATACACCACCCCTGTATGCGTCTTGTTTGTCTTGTCTGTTTACCTACCCAACCTACCTCCCCAGCTGTACTGACTTCCTTCACCTGACATACCACTCTCACCTGAAAAAAAAAAAAAAAAAAAAAGGGCACTCTATACCCACAAAAAAATTATGCCTCATACATAGCTGCCCATTCCGCACACATGTCTGCTGGACATGGAATCTATCAATTACAATTGGCTGTACAACAAGTATTATTGTTGTTCTGACACCTCTCTCAGGGGTGGAAGGTTTCAAATGTCACACCAAATTACATACATATGCACAGCTGTTGCTGATGAAGAAATGGGCAGTTATGGGCCTTACCTACATCCCTCCTGCAAATCCCAAGCTTGTTTCCCTACTGTCTTACCCTCTTTGTGACCCCTTTTTCACCACTTTCCTGTCTCCCCATTTTCATTTCTTTCAAAGAAAATAGCGCGGGTGTGCGCCAGAGTAAGCACTGGTAAGTGGTTGTAAGCGGGTGTGCGCGGAGCTAACCGCCAGTGTGCATGCGTGAGCTCCGCACAAACCAGCGCTAACCCGGTTACAACTGCTTAAAAGTGCCTTAGTCACTTTAATTGACAGGTCCTGTACTCAGTTCAAAAGCAAAATAAAATCCCACTGTCAGTCCTGAACCCAGGACCTTGGAAACAGTAGTCTGTATGACCTACCACTAAGCCATGACTCTTATACAAGAACATTGTGCTAAAATAAATATAACATGTAATAGTAGGGATGAATGTAAAGGGAATATAGGATGTGCAGTACCCAAAGCATGTCATGTAGAATTACTGTCAAAACTACCAGATTCCCATAATAGTAGTGTGTGAACAGAAACAGCCATGCTAGTTGTTAGCTTGTAGGTAATAATGTAAGTTAATGTACATATATAAATGTATGTATATGTACATATATATATATATATATATATATATATATATATATAAATATCTATATATAGTTGTAGGTGTCATTGTGCATACACACTTACTACAGGGAACAGGAGAGAGGAATGGAGAAATGTGAATCTACAACACAGCCTGAATCATGAGAGAGATACTAACCTTTACACTCACAGAACAGTGTCCACAGCATACCAGCATGGTCCCCACCCTTACAATCTGAAAGGGCAACGCCTATCCCACATACCCTTTTATAGCACTGACCTGAAATGACAGTGAGAACTGCAATCAGTACACAACTGGCTGTATGCAATTAGCAAATGCTGGCTTACAATTGGTGCAGAGGCCATCACATGGACCTATGCAGATACCTACAAAAGCATCCAGTACTAACACTCCACACATGCAATACATTCATTGCACTGTCTGGAAGCAGACAGAGGGAGAGAGAAAACTGAGAGAGAGAGAGAACAAAAAAAAAAAAAAAAAACCTACACACTGTGACTTTGTGACTCTAAGCTGTCAGCAGTGACAGTAGCAGCAACAATCAGAAGCAGTGGTAACACAACCAGCTGCGACAAACACAGGTAATGCAAAGTAGCAGGTTAATAGTGTGCATACTGTGAACCCTCCAAATGTGTCATAGGTCTATATCTATAGGTATGTCCATGTGATATGTTGTGTGTACGTAGTTCCACCAAAAGGGGATGACAATACATTACATGTCAATCAGTCTTAGGCCATGATCCTGGCAGCAGTTGTCTGTGCGTTGCCCTCAGCAATGGCTGTAGTGACTGCTTTGAAAGGTCAGCCAGGTTCAAAAGGCAGGATCAGCCCATCACAAAGGCACACTGGCTGGGAACAGGTGTATGCAGGTACCCGATATCACTGCATATGCATCCCATACTGCATAATTCCATAGCTTAGCAGACCAGGCCAGTTATGCATATGATGTGGCAGTTCCCAGGGTCAGTCGAGGTGCCTCCTTAGTGGTGTGGGACCACTGTCGCTGTATGCCACTGTCCAGGTACATATCCTGTAGTATGGCCAAGATAAATTATCAGTGTTATATGCGGTTGTATGTCCTCTTGGAGTGCAGTTAGCACACATCCAGGGATACCATGAGGTCACAGTGATGCTGTGTGTTCTGCTCTGCTGAGGGCGGCCCTCACCTGGACATGTGAGATGATAGGGAGGTTGCATACAGCTGTGATAACTATTTCAACTGGTGCGGGAGAAGGAGGGGGGGATACGTGCACCGAACCTGTCTGCAAGACTGTTGCCAATATCCGTTTGTTTGGTGAATGTTAAGTAGGTGTGTATTAACACAGAGCATATCTGAGGCATTTGGTCCATATGTGTAACATAACTGAAGAAGGCCTTGTGGTCATCCATAGTGTTTGTGGCCATTTCCCTCCCAGAGTAGGCCGTGGCCGTTGTTATGACGGACTGTAGCAAAGTACCAGTGCTGACCACAGATGCCTTCCCTTAATGTGAACATGCTCTGTCCTGCAGTAGCCTCCTGCTATTGTTATACAATCTGCCTCTGTTTGGGGTCCACCGGACAGGATGCCTAACCTTTGTACATAGGGTCTGGGTTAGAAATGTGTGTGCAAGTTCCATGCAATCTGTGGCATGTCCGTGGTAAGCATTTGCAAAGGGGTCAGCAGTGTGGGTTGTGGCTTCCACTGGCCCAGTGTGCTGCATGGATACCATCTCAGTCCCAACAAGTGAATAACTGTCTAATCACATACATATCAAAGTAGTCTACTGTGCTGGTGGTGGTGGTGGGATATGTATATCCAGGCCGAGTAACTTGTGTCCACATCACACTAGTGGATGGCGTCCCACATACAGTACCTTGGGATGAACCCCCAGAGTGAGGTTGCGCATTGGACCTGTCAGTGTGTGCTGACCGATGGGGCATGCTACTATGTTGTGTGGAATGTGGCAGGTATTGTTGCACAGGTGTTGGCTGAGCACTGATATCTGGCCATGTACCTGTGTATCCACCACGACACACACACATGCAACATATGGGAGTAGTAGTATATCATGTATAGTATGTGTGCCATATATTGCTGACATAGTCTGCTGATATCCTGTTTGTGTTCTCTTCCAGGGAGATGGCGCGTCAGCGTAATCCTGCCTACTCTGCAGCGGAAGACGAGGAGATCCACCAGAGCCTGGTGCGGGAGTATGACATCCTGTTTTCCCGCACCAGTCAGAATCAGCAGGAGAGGGCTGCACTGTGGCAAGACCTTGTCCGTAGGGTAAATGATATTGGCACGCATAATAGGACATATGAGCAGGTACGACATCACTGCAGTGATTTAATCCGGTGTCCGTCAGCGTGCATCAGATATCCACAGGCAACAGGTTGCCACAGGAGGTGGGGTGGCCACATCCCCCTCACTAGACTGGAGGGCTACTCCTAAGTGTTGTGGCTCCAGCCCCGAACAGCAACAGCAGTACACCTGCATCATGATGGAGGCTGGATCCACACAGCAGCGACATGGAGCGTGCAGGTAATATGCCATATGTACACTTGACTGTTCTGTACACTGTTAGTTTATGCATGTGTAAGGTGTGTCCGTGGTATGTATCTGTCATCATAGTATGTAATTGTGCATGTGTGATACTGGCAATATCAGCAGCTGACGTGTGAAAGGCAACTGGTGTACTACTGCACTGTATCATATGCAATATCAATGGCACAGTTGTGCCCACTGACATTAATCTCATCATTTCTGCAGGTCCCTCCGGGGTTACAGCAAGGCAGGCCATCCATGCTGGTGAGTGTGTTTAACATAACCTATAATAGTCCTGATAATGCTAATAACAGTAGTGTAACTCAGTAGTGCTCTGTGTGTATACTGCGGGGTGTGCATGTGTGCAGGTGTGCCTGTGCCCATGTGTCCACGTGTGCATGTGTGCATGTGTGCCTGTGTCCACGTGTGCATGTGTGCATGTGTGCCTGTGTCCACGTGTGCATGTGTGCATGTGTGCATGTGTACACGTGACCACATGTGCATGTGTGCATGTGACCACGTGTGCATGTGTACATGTGTCCATGTGTGCATGTGTCCACGTGTGCATGTGTGCATGTGTCCACATGTGCATGTCTGCATGTGTGCATGTGTGCCTGTGTGCATGTGTGCATGTGTGCATGTGCCCACGTGTGCATGTCTGCATGTGTGCCTGTGTCCATGTGTGCATGTGTGCCTTTGTCCATGTGTGCATGTGTCCATGTGTGCATGTGTGCAGAAGTGCATCACTGGTAACAATGTCTGGAGACTGTAAACTGTGTTTCCTATCTTCCTCCCACAGGTTCTGGTGCTGCTCTGGTGACCTGCAGCAGGGAACCTGAATCTTGTGCCACGGGTACTGGTAATGATGATATTTGTGTAATGGTAAAGGAAGGTGTGTCAGGGTCTGCCATTGGTCAGCCAATTGACAGTACACAGCTGTCAACCCCATCATTGCGCACAGTCATCCTGCCAGTACATCCTTTGTCACCATTGTCCCTAGGTGATGGACAGGATACAGTGGACATAGACCAGGGTAATGTGGTACCTGTGGCACATGCGTCCCCACACAGCAGCCATGGGCAGGCTCCTCCGATGGTACCACACAGACAGTTGCCCATGGGTTCTCGTGGGAGTATCCATGGGCATACTCCCTCTGGCCGACGTGCCCAAAGAGGTCTGTCAACCTCAGCTATGTTTCGGACTGTCATGCAGGCACAGTCGCATATGGAAAGGTACACCAGACAGGGTCTGAGGGAGCTGAGAGCATGTCGCACAGCCATGACAGACAGTATGCGTGACATTGCGGATGCTATCCGTAATTTCACCAATGTCATAGACAGACATTGTGGGGACATATTACAGCAGTTCCACAACCAAATGTCCATGAGCCAGGGCAATGGTGGGCGTTTGCGGCGTCGACGTGGCCGTATGCCGGCAACAGCAGCAGCTGGCAGTTGGCGTGGACGACAACAGGCTCGCGCACACCCCCATAGTGCCAGCAGCAGCCCCAGCAATGCTGGGTCTGTGCTGTCATCAGAACGCCCCAGGAGACCACGTGCACATGGCTCTGGACAGTCCCAACAGGGACCTGTCTCCAGTTAACACACTCCTGTTTCTGATGACAGTACCCAGTCTGGCTTAGTACTGGATACGGTCCGTAGCACCCCTGCCAGGCACAGGTACCGTGTCCATGCCCACAGACACTGATCTGTATGACCTGCCAGGTGCAGTCTGTGGCTGTCCACAAACCCCTGTATATGGCAGCCATGAGGTGGAACTGTGTGCATACACACATGTGAAATGTTAACACCTAGGGCGACCACATACACGCACACACTGTACCAACACTGCCCCACCCTGTACTGCTGCCCCTCACCAACACACATACACATACATGCCAATTGGTGGTATCAGTGGCTGACTCAGGCATACCTAATTCACACCCTGTGCATATGATGACACTGTGCCACCTCCTGCAATCTCCAACATCATTGCGGGAACAGGTGAACACATTGCTGATGCACGGGGTGACTACATAGAAGTGTATTAGTAGTATCATGTTGGTAACAGTACAGTGTGCTGCTATGACTGTGTGTATATCCCAGCATGCCTGCTGCAGTAACTGTATGAATGTCCTGAATTGTTATCTGCACCCATAGTACATACCAAAGTGTAACAGCTGCACATAATTGCATGCCGGTGGTAAGGTTGTCAACAGATAGCCGCATACATGGGTAGCCCAGGGGGGAGCTAACGCAAGTAGTGATATGCAATGGTGGACATGTACAGTAATGGTGTCAAGTTGCCCACAACGACTATGCAATGTGGATGTTCGCGCATGTAGATATGTGTGCAGTACCAATGTAATCCAAATCACAAATAACTATGACATAATATCAGTTCTACCATGGGCATCTGCGCTGTGTATTCCTGGGTACATGTTGATAGTGCCTACATATTTGCATTGTTACTTACTGTTATTGTTATCCCTTCTTTGTTGTACAATGCACTACTTCCAGCCCTGCTTACTGTAGCTTTGTTTGCATGCATGTTCGCTTGGGGTTCCCTGGAACACTGCTTACACCTGCAATGCAGAGTTACAGTGCTTCTGTAGACTCCTAGTGACATCTGCATAGTGTACGATACGTATGTCAACTTTACACATGACAGAACGTCACTGTCTGTCCTGTACGCATGCACATTGCCTGTGACACATTGCACATGTCTTACCTGGCATTTACCCACATGTGCAGTCATATATGCCAGTGCTATGAAACAGTAGTGGTACACCCACACATACACACCTTCAGTATGTTGTTCCCCATTGGCCCTATGTGTTGGTACTCACCATGGCAATCACACTACTAGGGTAGCATATGCAAAGGTAACATGTGAATCACCTCTATGGTCCAGTTGTGGTTTATGTGAGTCATGTGGCAATGTCACAGCTGCCACATGTATGCAGTCAGCCATCACCCTTGGCCAGGAATGTACAACACGTGTGTGGGATGCCACCACACAGCCAATCTGGGGACTGAGCTCTCTGAACCCAGTAATGCCATACCCTGTCAGGTGGCATGTCATATATACTACATCCTGGACAAACTTCAACCCCAATCCCTGCTGCTACTATTGATAAACCCCCTGAAGATGTTTCTGATAGTTTTGACCAATTCTTTACTGAGACATTTCAAGCCATCTACCTCCTAGCTCCCCTGGTCCTGAAAGTAGCACCCCTAGAAACCTACTTGCATTCAGCTGCCAACCAGTCACCACTTCACTTCTCCCTACCTTGATTGAAAAAGTGAAACCCACTACACTTTCTGCTGATCAACTCCCTGCCGAGTACCTACAAAAATCAGATGATGCTATTGCTTACCCCATCTCAAAACTAATCAAACGAACCATGGTAGAATCTAAATTTCCCACTATCTGTAAAATATCCTATGTAATCCCACTTCACAAAGGAGGCAGCTCTACTGAATTCTCCAATTATAGGCCAATAGCTATACTCTCTCCACTTGCAAAGATTATGGAAACTTTATTCATAGACAATTCATGCACCACCTAATCCAAAATCGCCTTATGGCAGACACTCAGCATGGCTTCCGTCCTCATCACAGCACTACTTCAGGCCTCCTAGCCTTTACTAACACCATAAACCATACTTGCAACACTAATTATATATCCTCAGCCCTCTTTTTGGATCTTTCCAAGGCATACAATATGGTTGATCACCAACTTGTAATCCACACCATGCAAACATTCTGTCTAGATACTGGAGCCTTCCAATGGTTTCAATCCTACCTGCATGGTCGACAGCAGGCTGGCCTCTGGAAGAACAAACTCTCTAACCTTCTACCTAACACCCTCAGAGTACCACAAGGCTCTATACTAGGGCCCTTGCTGTTCTCCATCTTCATTAATGACCTTTATACTGTCATCCCAAAAGTCAGCTGTATCCAATATGCTGAAGACTCTACTCTGATCTGCTCAGCCACATCTCCAGTAGAGTTATGGTCAGCTACCCAGACCACCTTTAATACAATAGAAAACTGGCTTTCTGAACATCGTCTGATCCTAAATCCCAAATAAACTAAACTGCTGTTATTTCACCAGCATGTAGGTCTACCACTTTCACCTTTACCATAACATCAACTGATGGCACAATAATCTCCCCTGACCTATCTACTAAACTATTAGGTGTCATCATAGACAATAATCTCAAATGTGACCTACATGTTAACCAAATTATCAAAGCCATCAATAAAAAACTAGGGTCACTTTACAGAATAAAAGCCTTCCTAACCCCTCCAGCTAAAGGTGCCATAGCTCGCTCACACCTTCTTTCAACCCTTCTGTATGCATCCCCTCTACTCTCGAATATGAACAAGACTGTCCTTAACAAACACTCAATTTGCTACAACCACATTGCCAGGTTTGCCACTGGGCTGCCTTTTAGGACACATCATTGCATCAATCTAAATCAGCTTGGTTGGCTTGAACTACCCAGCCTAATCCAGTATAACCAACTGATTATGGCCTATAAAATCCTCTATAATCCAGACAATACTCATGCACTTCAAATATTATCACCCCCTATAACAATCCTAGACCGCTTCAATCCTCTAACAAACTACTAATTCAGACTAGCAAATTTAATAACACAGCTGGTGATTCTCTCTTTGCAAACTCTGTAAGTAGATCCTGGAACTCACTTCCAGCTGATATTACCTTACTTTCCACCTTAGGTCAATTTAACACTAGACTCAAACAACATTTGTCACTTAACTGGCTATGTCAATGTATCAAGCCTGGCTAACTCGAATGTGTAAAATCTGTTAACCAGTTTACTGTGTAATTTAATTTAATCCTGACTTGTGCTCAGGACTAACATTAACCTGTGGAACATGTTTAACTTGCTTACTTATGTAATCTCTGTAAATAATCTGTTTGTAATATGTAATGCTGGTATTATGTAATGCTGTATCTGCTTACCCTTGTAGCTTTTCTCCCGGCCTCCCTGAAATGGACATGCATCCAGTTGGACTATCCCGGTCAACAAATGTAGGATAAATAAATAAATAAATAAAATATATTACAGTGACTACAATACAAGTCAGACATTGACACGCACTGACAGCATGCTGAACACACTGGGGCATATGTGGGGACTCAGAATAGCATCCTGCCTGAGCATCACACACCTCCGCAGCTGGCACACAGGCATATGTTCCGTTGGAACAGAGCACATGCCACACATGGCACACACATCCCCTGTGCCACACACTCACAGCCTGTAGGGCTACACAACACACCTGCTACAGACGTGTCAGGTACCTGTCTTGGGTGCTGCACTGGGGTCCCGCTCAACAGGCTGTATCTGGTGAAGGTCACAGTGATATGCCTCGGGGCACTATGGTCCACCACAGAACACATGCATACAGGTCAGTCAGAGGCATGGACACATATGACTCACTCATTGACCATGCCAGTATGGCTGACCTGAGACATACCTCCCTGGACTACATGATAGGGAACATAGAATGGATCTCTCAGCATGTGGCACAGGCCAGTATGAGCCTGATCTTGGTTGCCAACATACCCTCACCAGGTATGCTACCACTATATGTGGGAAGGGTGTTGTATGTCTACATTATGCTCAGTCTCCAATGTCATTCATAGGGTATCCGCTGGCTGTCAACATGTGCTTACATGCTAGGGAAGCCACAATGATGTGCAAGGGTCATCTTGCACGTGACACCCATGGCCCGATGTATAATGGCATAGCTCCTTGGTACACACATACTGCCTTATGCTGCAGGACATGGTTTACATAGCCACCTCTGTGGGTATCACACAGGTTAGAACACTAACAGTCCTGCTACACAACAACAGCAGTGTACACCGGAAGATGCATGCACCAGACACTGTCCTCAGCACGGTGAACTGCAATGTCTGTGCAGTACCAGATTCCTGATTCATGGCTCACAGGTGTTACCCATCACTGACAGGTTATGCCCCATACCATGCCTGTCGTCCCCTACACATGTAACACACATGGGCAGGGGGGTGGTATCCCAAGGTACCACAGATACACACACCTCCAGGTTGTTGGCACAGCACAAAGCATCAGGGCCTAATCATATGCAGCTAACAGTGTGTTGGACTGCCATCTGGTTCATAGCCTGGCACACACAACCCTCCCATACACAGGAAGACCACCTATCCTCCATAACAACACTGGCAATATGACAGTCTCAAGAACTGTGTTTATATGGCTGGACTGCATCCAGCCAAACATTGTGCGTGAGCATTACTGTAGCTACAACACACTAGTTGAAGGGTTCACAGCATGTGGTCACTGAATTGCAGTGGAATGACATGTTACTATTACCACAACAGGTGGGAACATGCAGCACCTGTACATCGACTACATGTACACTATATGGCCCAGACCAGATGTGTATCCCCTGCTGTAGGTATTTTACCATATACACCCACACTGTATAGACACATACCGCGTGCGGACCCTGCACAGTAAGACACAGTCAAATTGGTATACATTGCAAATACCATTTATCCACTCGAGGCATGTGTCAGACATGGTAACTACTGCAGGTCACAGGTATTTATGTGTATGTGTCACACATATACATCATGTGTGCAATGCCATTGCTGGTTTAGGCAATCGCATGCATTGTTACGTACAAAGACCCACACAAGGTCATACTGTGTGACACAACCACACGTGGCAGTTGTGGGTTACCAAAACATACCTATCTGTACTCTGACAATGGTAGTAGACACAGTAGCAGAGCGCACTATTGGCATTACTAGCCAACTAGCCCTGTTTGGCTGTGCTGATATCCCCTGTGTTTACTGGGGGAATATGCAGCATCTGGTGTATTGTAGTATTTGCCAAAAGGATCTCTTCTCTCACACTTGCATTTACACACACCCTATTACCCCCCCCCAACACACACACACTTGCTGGATTCATTCCCCTACCTAACTAGATCACGACACGTGAGAGAAACGCATTAGCAAAGTGCACTATTCGGATTACTAGATAGTTCCTCTTCTCTGGCTGTACTTATAGGGTGCTGACAACATCAGTATTTTGAAAGGGTAAGGTGCATCATGTAGTGTGATCCCCTGATTTCAAAAAAGCACATGTTTTTCATACAGAATTGCACACACACAAAGTCCCCACATCCAAACACACACACACACACACACGCCATTTACAGGTTTCAAACTCCTACCAAACTATATTATGACATTCGGGAAAGACACATTAGCAGAGTGCGCTATTCGCATTACTGGGAGGCTTCTCTTCTCCTGCGGTACTTATAGGGTGCTGACATCATCAGTGTTTAGAAAGGGGAATGTACATCCTGTAGTGTGTTGTCCCAGTTGCCAAAAGGCACATTTCCCTCACACAAAATTGCACACACATTAACCCCCCTCATCCAAACACACACACGTGCCATTTTCAGGATTCAAACCACTACCTAACTATGTTATGACACTCGAGTTGGACGCATTAGCGGACTGCACTATTCGCATTACTTGGAGGCTTTCCTTCTCCTGCTGTACTTATAGGGTGCTGACATCATCAGTGTTTAGAAAGGGGGATATGCATCCTGTAGTGTGTTCTCCCAGTTGCCAAAAGGGACATTTCCCTCACACAAAATTGCACACACACTAACCCCTCTCATCCAAACACACACACTTGCAGGATTCAAACCACTACCTATGTTTTGACACTCGAGACGGACGCATTAGCAGAGTGCGCTATTCGCATTACTGGGAGGCTTCCCTTCTCCTGCTGTACTTATAGGGTGCTGACATCATCTGTGTTTAGAAAGGGGAATGTGCATCCTGTAGTGTGTTCTCCCAGTTGCCAAAAGGGACATTTCTGATGACATCATCAGTGTTTTTACAAACAGTCTTGAACACACACTAACCCCCTCCACACACACTGAGCATGTACAGGATTCAAACCCCTACCTAGCTATGTTATGACACTTGAGACGGACACATTAGCAGAGCACGCTATTCGCATTACTGGGAGCTTTCCCTTCTCCTGCTGTACTTATAGGGTGCTGACATCATCAGTGTTTAGAAAGGGGAATGTGCATCATGTAGTGTATTCTCCTAGTTGGCAAAAGGGATACTTCTTTTGAACAGTCTTGAACACACACTAAACCCCCCCACACACACTGAGCATGTACAGGATTCAAACTCCTACCTAACTATGTTATGACACTTGAGATGGACGCATTAGCGGAGCGTGCTATTCGCATTACTGGGAGGTTTCCCTTCTCCTGCTGTACTTATAGGGTGCTGACATCATCAGTGTTTAGAAAGGGGAATGTGCATCCTGTAGTGTATTCTCCTAGTTGGCAAAAGGGATACTTCTTTCCAACAGTCTTGAACACACACTAACCCCCTCCACACACACACTGAGCATGTACAGGATTCAAACCCCTATCTAACTATGTTATGACACTCGAGACAGACGCATTAGCAGAACACGCTGTTCGCATTACTGGGAGGTTTCCCTTCTCCTGCTGTACTTATAGGGTGCTGACATCATCAGTGTTTAGAAAGGGGAATGTGCATCCTGTAGTGTGTTTTCCCAGTTGCCAAAAGGAACATTTCCCTCTCACACACACAAACCCCACTCACCCACCCACACACAGACAGAGCATTTGCAGGATTCGAACCCCTACCTAACTATATTATGACACTTGAGGAAGACACATTAGCAGAGCACACTATCCAAATTACTGGGCATTTGTTTTGCACCTGTAGTATTTATAGGGTGCTGACATCTTTATTTCTACAGAGGTATGTGCATGTAGTACTACCTGTCAGGTGGGGGATAGCATATATATGCATTTGCAGCCACCTACGTCAGGGTCAGATATGCACATCGCACTGGCAGGTTATGTTCTATACCATGCTTTGGGACCACAGGACCTGTAACACACAACACAACCAGTCCAGAACACCACACCCACATCCAGGACACACACTTAGCTTCCCTGATAACAGTGCCAGGATATGCAGGTGTTCACATACACCATTCCAGTTGTTAACATCAGGTACAGGCATATTGTGTGTGAGAACTACTCAGGCCTCTACCACTTTACCCTATAGCCACTACAATTTATGGGTCCATGTGCTATGGCAGAACCATACACCACAGCCACATGGGGGAATACATATTGCACCTGTCCGTCTGCAACGTGGGTACTCACTGTTCCACACCAGAGGTAAACCACCATTGTTGATATCTGACCATACCCACCTTTCCCTGGACATCCATATCCCATCTCCACCCCCAGGCAAGGTTGTCACTGCACACAAACTGTATTTAGCACAAGCAGACTCTACACTTGTGTAGACTGGGGTGTACGACTTCAGAGGACCCATGCTGGGGGACTATACTGGCCACTCAGCATAATCCTTGACAATTGCATTCTATGAGCATGTGTATGGTTTGCATTGGTCATGCTATCCCACATATACCCATGACAGCTCCACAACAAGACACCTGTCAGCTGTACACCAGCCATATATGCGCCGTACAACAGACAGAGTGACCTAATACATTGCAGAGCTGTAGCCCACAGAGGGAGGACATCTGTGAACAGTTCCGGCATGGCACGTCATTCACACATACTCATTACAACACAGTGTTGACAGTGGAATCATCCAGAAAATGCAGATAGGGCTCCCCTCAGTCTGTTATTGACGGACACCTACTGTCAGAGATCCTCAACAACCCTCTCACAGCACACACCGACAACATGGCTGTGGCTTAGCACATTCAATCCCTGGGACCTCCACGCTGCCCCTGCTTGACAGAGGCACAGCTCACTAGCCTCACATGTTGCCTTCTGTGACCTACTTTACAGTGGCACAGTAGCCTACTGTCCTGGGGATGCAGATGCCAAGCACACTCTGGCTGAGCTGTCATTCCCTAGGGCAACAAGCCTAGTATTGACCTCTACACCCATATGTTCAATTGTCGGATGCACAATATTTGTTGTGCTGTTCTACTGTTTGCAGGTCTTTATTGCAATAGCATTCCCTGTTCCTATGACCAACTTGTGTATCTGTGGAAGATGTTTGCATATGACGGCAATCCACTATATCACTTATGTCTCTGTAGTCATTTACTGTGTGCACTGGGCTGATTGCTGTGTTGTGGTTGGTTCCTGGACTGACACGCATAAATACCAGATATGTGTGGCCAACTGCTAAATGGAGATATGGCCTAAGTGTGTGAGCATGCCCAGTTCAGCCTTTCCATGGCATGTTGTCTGACATATGCCTCATTTATCAAAGTGTGCGAGCATGCCCAGTGTGAGCTTTCCATATGTTGCACTCTGAAGTCCACCACATATTTGGGTGTGTGTGAACTTCAACAATATCTCACGTTTATGGTTGTGTGTTGGGTGTCATGTTGTGTACTAACTGGCCAACTGCTTCGTGTCTGCCACAACAGGGATTATACTGTGCCTGCAGGGATTGCATGGGATACTTTGCAGACAGTTCTCAACATGCTTTCATAATGACCTAACACTGTAGTACCGTATAGTGTACTGGTTCAGTACTTTCACTGTGGTGGACAGTATCCTGGGCTTTAGTCTTATGACTGCTTGACATCTTCATAGTGAGCACAACAGACTGTGTAGGGGCCAGTTGTGCACATATGACCATGTTGCAATATGTTCAGATATGGACTACCTACACCAGGCTCGTCCAACATTGCTAGTGTATTCCACAACATGGGTGACAATTGGCAAACACTAGCGATGTTCCCTAGGCCATTTCTGATGCTAGTCACAGGGTGCGTTTGTCCTTCGACACACATTGTAACTGGAGTTTGCCATGACATATGTCATGGTTAGTATACTGTGCCTCCGTCTACCTCTGACATAACAGTGATACCCAGGGTTAGCCTACCATCTCCCATCCACTCATCAGGATTCCTCTTGAGGGGTGTCGATATGTGACTCTCTGGCTGACCTGTACCACAAGTTTACTGAAGAGTGGGGGCACCTTCTGTGTTATGGATCATTCTGTACAGCTTGTCCTATGTATGTCAGTGCTGGGGTTCAGGTCTCTCATGTGCATAGCTCACTGCCATTCAGATTGTACAAGGTGCTACATGTTCATTCATTCCAGGTTGGACATGGCTTCATACATCAGGCACAGCTTTCCTGTAGCTGGGAAGTATGGCGGTGTGTGAGGCTGCAGTTTGTTTACTCAGGCAACACATGGCATCTGTTCATGCTCTTTGCTACTCCTGGTGGGATACTGTTGTGGACTTTACAGTTGATGGAGGTGTCTGCTGCGTTATATCCCACAGGGGCTATTGTAGTCACTTGTGACGCTGATGGAGGATGACTGCAGAGCCACAGTGAGTTCCCCTTATCTACATCTGCCAACCTTCATGTTTGGGTGGGTATATAGTATATGTTTCTGCGAACACTACAGCCACATGTTTGTCCAGTGCAGGATATCTATCACCTTTTGTACCCAGGTCTCACATTACATGTTAGGTATCTCATGGGTTAACACCTGTGTGGTAATTTGTGGGCACTTACTGTATATCCACGATGGTTGTCTATACACAGTTCTGCAATTAGCTTGCTGACATGGCTATGGCTACAGTTGTCTGTAGGTGGCCCTTTTGTGGGTTGCTTGTGTCAGCTGGGGGTCGGATATGGTGGGCTGTTTGTACTCCTCTGCATACATGTTCAGTCACAGTCCTTCCATGTTGGCCTATACCTATGGGACATATATACAGAACGGGGGTGGGGGGAGCAAGACCAGGCCTTGTGGGATGCCACTCATATCCGCTTTGTAGTCTGACATGGATGCGGCATATATGACCATGTCAGTTCTGTCCTTGGTCTGGTTTGCAACCCCTCTACTGACATAGGGGTATATATTTAAGCTGGTGAACATATCCATACTGAACTCGTACGGTATTGTCTAGAAGCATGTGCACGGTCCAGCTACACTGTGTGGACCACATTGCCCTCATCAATGACCTTAATGACTGCTTCAAATGGGACAGACATGTTTAGGGGCAGGTTCTGCAGTTACGACAGCCACACTGTGTAGGGTCCAGTATCAGTAGGTCCACAATAGCCTTCTGTCTGCGGTACATACTGATCCTTTCCATAGCTGTGCAGAACAAGCTTGTCAGGATCCTGGGGTGGTAGTTTGGAGTATCCATTCAGGCAACACCTTTGTTGTGATGGACCACTGTTGTTGTACACTGCTCTTTGGGTACATATCCTGTGGTAAGGCTGACATTGGGCAGTAGTGTGATTTGGCATTCCATTATTCTTGGAGTCCATGTTGGCCATAGCACAGGACACCATCACATACCTTTGGTGCTGTGTGTTCTGCTTTGCAGATGATGGCTGTTACCTCAGCATCTGCAATGTCAGGGGACCATCAGTCTGCTGGGATAGGTATTTTGCACTCTGGGGGGGGGGGGGTGTTTGCACTGCACCTGACAGGTTGTATGTTAGCAATATGTGTGTGTGTTTGGTATGTTGTTTGTAATACCTGTGTGATTCGGAGCATATCTGTGGATGCCCAACATGGTTCCTACCATCAGTTGGGTAACCCTTGTGATTATCCTTAGTGTCCTGTACGTTTTGTATCTTCATAGGTTCATGGGTTCATACTAGGCTATACACCCTAGGCCATTAGTAAGCCTAGCCAGAGTGTGTGTGTCTTTTGCCACCCCTTGCTATGTTCAATTATGGCCATTTATGAAGTTCTTCACTGTGCCTCTGTCTGGTCGTGACACAGTGAGGACCCCAGTATACATGTACGGTCATCCATCCACTTGGCAATATTCCTGTTGAGGGGTGTCAGTGAGGGGCTCTGCCTACCATGGATTGGGATCCTGTTTCTGGGTGTGGGGAGCCTCTGGGTTATGTATCTGTCCCTCCAGCACATCTTATTTCATTATGTGTTGAGGCTGACATCTGTGACTCTCACAGCTCCAATGGCTTTGATTTCCTGTGGTGGAGCATGTCCATTACTCCTGTGTTGGACATGGCCTTGTACAACAGACATACAATGCCTTTGTGTAGGCAGTCTGTGACTGCAGTCAGCTGGGGTGTCTACAGCCAGGCAGCATATGACATAGATTTCACACCCTTTATCCTGTTGGTGGGGTAACTATGAGGTCTTCCAAACCTCTGCAGGTGTCACGTACGGTACATCCCATATGAGTCATTGTACTAGATTATGGGTCTGATAAGGGAACAGTACAGCAGCACAGTGACCTCTGTTGATGTTGATGTGAATCCTTTCATGATACGGTGTCCAATATCGACAATCTTCATAGCCACATTGGCATTGTGGGTGTCACATGACAGATTAATGTCGACCTGTGTCCCTAGGTCCCTGATTACTCCTTGCATACATAATGGTTTGACACCTATGTGGTACTTTGTGTGTACCTTGTCTGGTATTTGGTGGGACATTCATACTGTCCAATGTCTTCAGGATGTCTGGGTGGAGTTCTTGTGTGTGAGAGTGTGGTCTGTCGCATGCTACAGACTGTACAGCAGTTTTGACTACAGTTATGTGCACATGGGTGGTCTCTGCTGCTTTGTGCATTGTCAGTTACCTGGCAATATGAGTGTCTGTGCTGCATATGGATACTCCCCCTCCTTTAATGTTTTGATGCAGGTGTTGGGGCCATAACACATGATATGTGGTATAACCTAGTAGTGCTGGTGTGCTATCACTAGGCTTGCAGCAGGCTTCTGTCACTGCACAGACATCGATGTTCTCCATAATGGGAAGTGCCTCAGGGGCATGCATATTGCAGTTTACACATCTGGCATTGGTCAGCATTACCCTTATGTTTCCTACCACTTATGTTTTCTAGGGTGGTGGGTAGTCTTTTTGGCCTTGCCTACATACGGCTCTATGGAGGCGGCAAAGGCCTTATCCAGTATCCAGACACACATGGGTAACAGGTGCAAGCCATCCCTGGAACAGCAGCATGGCTTGTCATGCTTGGCATCTCAAGCAGACAGACATTAGACCCTCTTGGACTGACAGCTGTAACTATGCCAGCTGTTAAACATGAGCATTCTGTGTTGGTACTGTGGCATCATTCTTGGTGAGGGTTGGCTGCTGCACACAGCCAGTGTCATACCGGCCTGGGGTACATACTCAGAGGGATCATCCATGTCTCTTTTCATGTTGACCAGGGAGGTACATCTCAGGTAATTCACACCAGCATGGACATTGAGTGCATCATATTTCTGCTTGCTTTGGGGTGACCTGTGTACTTGTGTTATGTGGCATTTTGTGGCAGCCTACAGGCAGCTTACTCTACCCTTTCCCTTGTTCAGTCTGGTGAGTGGGACAGCAGTGTGTCTGCCTATACAGACACCTATTACGACTGTATCAGGCATGTTGTTTCTCCTTCTGGCCTGTGACTGTTTGGCACACCAGCTTTGCGTACTATTCGTTGCATGTGCTATGTTTGAAGGTTGTGGTTGCTTGTGATCTGCTTTGGAGGCTTCTGTTGGTGTGGTGTGTTTGTAATTAAGGCCTCTGGGAATATTTGTCTGTGTTTATGTGTTTGGTTTACAGTTGTGGTAGGTCTATGTGGGACTGGGTTTGTGGTGTATGTGGTTATCTTCTCCTCCTGACTAGTTTTGACAGTACTGAGTTGGTGGAGCTCAACCTCTGTTTTGGATACATGGATGCATCTATCACATATATTTGTATTTATTGGGGGGTGTTGTGGTTGTCTGTGTACTTGGGACTGGTGTCACATTGCCTCTGGATTCACAGATTCTACTTGTTGTGGCTGGACTTAGTGGATTGTATGTTAGTCGGTGTGCTCATTTGGAATAAATGCTTTTATTTTATACCTGCATTGCTCTGGTCTGTGCCTTATTGTCAGCTCCGTTTACACTGTGGTCGACTGGTCCGTTACTTTTTTGTATGTGTGGACATATGTTATTGCCATACTACTGGTCAGTGATTACTTCCCTTTTTATGTTTGCTCTATCATGTGGTAACTTCCTCATTCTCTTGCATGGTTTGGTAATGGCTGGAGTCCAGCATGCCAGATGCCTGTGTGTATGGCATTGTGTGTTGTTGTTATTTGTGATTGCATACTCCAAGCATTCCTGGCTGTGTTCATGGAATGCCTGTATAACATGTTCTGTGGTGTGCCCCATATTCTGCACTTGCACAGGGCCTTTTGTGGATTCAGCATCGGTTTTGAGGGCTGCAACCTATGCTTTACACATGTTTTTCACTGTGGTATTCTGGCCAGGGACTGGGGTCAGGATATGTATATCCAGTGTGATTACTCTATGGTCTGGTCTTACCAGTGAGGGGTACACTTCTCATCTTGCCATCCAGTACACATGTTGCTGATTATCACATCCAGTATGCTTACCCCTCTTGTGGGAGTGGTACATTGTTCCTGGGCATTTTGCTTTATGGATTCTGGGAAATTTTCTCCTACTGTGTTGGTGCTAGTATAATGCTCCCGGTGTATGTCTGGGTATTTTCAGTCAAGCAATATAATGTGGTTTGGGGGGCTTGATATATTCATGTATTCCGACATAGGCCAGGTGCAGTTCCTGGTATTAGGACAGTAGTCTGCAGCAGGCTATATACTGGAGGCGGTTTTAGCCATTGGTATTTGACCATGGCTAATCCATGCTGCTTCTTGTTGTGGTACCAACATGGGGGTATGGTTATCCTTGCCATTTCTTGCTAGTCACCCTCCTTTTGTAGCTTGTTCCATGTTTTGCAGCTGTACAGCACAGTATGAGGTGTGACCTGGTAGTGTTAGGGTGCTGATGTGAGCCTTGACCCAGTTCTCTATTACAGGACTGGTATCTACATTCTCCATACTGTGTGCGTTTACACTGCACACATCTTGCTGTTTAGACATCTGTCATTGGGTAGCATTACATCTAGGTTCCTATCCCTTGTAGAACCTATGAAGGTGGGTTTGTGTTTTGAGACTTACCTATTCAGGGCATGCTGTGGGTACTGACAGCCTTTGCCAGTATCCATGGGGCATGGCATGATAGGTGCACGCCAACCCTAGCAGGTGGTGCATCATGTCATGCTCCACATGTCTTCCCAGCCAGAAACACATTGGCTCCCCTTTGACTAACTGCATTACTTCAGCCAGTTATTGCACTTGATCATCCCATCGTCATTTTGTGGCTTCATGCTTGGTGAGGGTGGATGTTAGTCAGGGTGCTCATGTGTGCATGTAGTACATGGTGTTAGATTACTTAACACATGGCATTCATGCCTCAGGTGGTGCTGCAGGGCTGCCTCTGTTGGATGCGCATATTACACTTCCCTGTACATGTTTGTGAGCAGGTCATGTCATTTTAGGCATCCATGTTATTATTTGAGTGAGCCAGAGGGGGTATCATTCCCAGGGTTCCTACTGAGCCAGTGTATGTGTTATGCGTTGCCTCTTTGCCAAGGCCAGGGCATAATGGGCACACCTCCTTCTGCCTACTGGGGCAGGCTCAGGTTGTTTCTCCTCCGAGTCACGCTCTGCCTGTGATGGCCTTGGCAATGGTGGGGGGCTGTTTGGCCCGGCCCTATGCTGGTCCTGCTGCAGCTGTTTTCGCAAGATCATATTATGTAGCATAGCACATACCATGACAGTTTGGGTACATGTAGTTGGTGTGTACTGCAAGGCTCCACCAGATATGTCCAGACACCGGAACCATGACTTGAGCAGCCCAAACACACGCTCTATTACATTACGTGTTTGTGCATGTGCCTCATTATGGCGTTCCTGTCCAGGTGTGTGTGCATTTCTGATGGGTGTCATCAGCCACGGCTCCAGTGCATAGTCTGCATCCTCCACTAGGTGTCCGTGTGGGATGTCCCCATTGGCAAATGTCTGGTACAGCTGCGTCAAATGCCAGATGTAGGAATCGTGGTAACTCCCAGGGCAGCCAGCACACACATTCATTATTATGCCCTGGACATCACACACGACCTGGCAGTTGATGGAGGGGAAGCCCTTGTGGTTAATGTAGGCCCTACCCCGCTCACCGGCTGGTGCTTTGATGCATATGTGCGTGCAGTCTATTTCACCCACTACCTCAGGGTATTCTGCTATTTGCTGGAAGAGACGCATATTGCTGGCCAGTACCTCATGGGCATTGGGGAAATATACATGATCACCGACATGTGCTGACATGGCATCCAGGAACTGGTGCAGTACCCTGGAGGCTGATGCCTGTGATATCCCCATCATATCGCCAGTTGGTCTCTGGAAGGTACCTGTTGCTAGTATTCTTAGGCCAACACATACCTTGGTTTCCACTGGGATGGGTTCCCCTCTGTTGGTTCTGTGTGTGAGGCGTGGCCTGCACAGCTCAACAATTTGCTGCAGGAGCTCTCTGTCCACTCTATAGCGCTCTACTATCTCCAACTCATGTAACCCGTGGCAGGTGACCCTGGGCCTGTACACTCTTCTCCATCTCCTCACTGTGGGTTGTCTGGCACCATCTGCATTGTCACCACCCTCAGCAAGTCGCCTATGTCTCATTATGACAGCTATGGCAGCCCCTAACATTTCTGCTCTGAGTGAAGCTTTTTCAGTTTTCACTTCTATTAGCTTACTCTTGTCTTGCAGTGTCTCTTAAGAGAAACATCCTGCACTACTGTTTGCAGAGTTTTAAGTGCTGGGCTGGGCTACTGTTCTGCCTGTGTAATTGCCTGCTTCTAATTGTTTTCACCTGCTAGCTTCAGCAGTTATCCCTGCTAGCTTCCTATTAATTCTGTTGCTTCCTTTTTCCTCTCTGTTTCCTCAGGGGGGAGCAACGTGCATACCATCAGAAACACGCTCACAGTGGCTTACACTCGCACACATGTGCTTACACGGTTCAGAATCTACTTATTCGGGTTAAAACGCGAGTACACCCACGCAAACACTGTTACACGTCTGCCAACAGCCTCCAACATACTCAGTCTGCCCTACACGCGCGCACACCCGCGCAAACAGTGTTAAACATCTCCCAACACGCTCCCACATACTCAGTCTGCCCTACACGTGCGCACACTGCCCTACTCGTGCTTCATGGCGCACTGCGTGCACGCCCAGCAAGAAACTTTGGTGTAAGTAACAGTGTACACCTTCCATTTCTTGACTTTCTATGACTTATCTAATGTCATACCTCTTTCCATGATCTGTGTCTGTCATCTGTCATGTTACACTGGCCTCCAATGAACTGCATTTCTTTCTACCATTCCCCCCTGTGATGTCACCTGTCTCCTACTCTATTCCTCCCCCTTATGTATCTCTTACACTACTCAGACTGTGCTCATTTGCTATGTGACTGTGAGATTCAGTATCCTAACCCTCATTTACATGAGATTGCCTACTAATGCTTAGTTACATGTCTTAGACTCAGCTTCCCCCCTTAGCAACCACTACACAGTAGCCATGTTGTTTTTGGTCTGCTGGTCCCTGCATTGTCATTCCATGTATTGCATGAAACCCATATTTGTGGGTTTATAACCTTCTTTTTTATGATTTTATACAGTGCAGCCCGTTTGCGCGGGGCTGCGCTAGGTTTAATATTTTGGCATCGGGTTATATTGCCAATGGCCACATATTTGGCCATTGGCATGCTGCCTGAGTCATATGCACCCTTTGTTTGGAGCTGACATAGCTCCGTTGTGGAATTTGCAGAAACGTACTCAGTTGTCAACTGAGTACATTTCTGCAGCTAAAACTTCTCTTACACGGACTGGTTTCTGCTTCGTGGATCGCTAATATACCTCATTTGCATACCTTTCAGCTGCAAGTGAGGTATTTAGCATGTCCACGCCTAGTCCGTGTAAGAGACGTTTTAGCTGGTCTCTTACACGGAGTTTAGGGCTGTTCCTGGATCGCGAGGCTTGCATGGAGTGTTGCACGTCTCTTACACTCTGTGCAAGCCTTCATGAATCCTGCCCAACATGTATTTAGTATATTTAGCTTTTCATATCAATCGTCATCTGTAAATGTAACGTTTCTTTTTAACCTTGCCTTGTCACACAAGTTATGCTGTTTTTCCTCTCCTCTGTTACTTTTTTCTTTACTGTAAAGTTTGTACTGCATTGTTTATTAATCTCTGTACAATTGTAAATGAATGTGTAGCTTTTTTCCCTTTGCCTCTGCTGAAAGGTGGCTTGCTTTCATCATCCAAGTCAGACTATCCAGGTAAATAAATGCAAAATAAATTAAATAAATAAAATACCAAATAACAATATTTAGTTAGCTTTGCAAGGTAGGGTAAAATATGTATATATACAGAAAGAATAGTGTACCAAGGTAGAAAATGGATACTTATGTGCCCCCGTTTGGTTCTGTGTTTAGCCCACTGGCAGTCAGAGGACTTTATGACTAACATATCCTGCAATGATAGTCACATTTGGATGTACAGAGCACCACCACATACAGCAGCATGTGAATAAGGTTAATATTCCTTAAGAGAGTTATAGCTAAAGGAATTGGCTAGGGTTCATTCAATCCAAGTTACTAATAATAGAAACAGCAGTTGCTGTTTAGAAAAGCTGTAGATTAAAGGTTAAGCAGTTGCACCTAAGCTAGATGCTGGTGCAGAGTGCAGCATAATGGCATACTCTGCTTTAAAATTGCTGAATTTAAAGTGTACAAGCATGCAGGCATTTTGTTGTCATATTCAAGTCACAAACTTAAGCCTTTAGATCAGGTTTGTCTAGACTGTGACTGCAACTGTAATGAAATACAAGGTGCTATTCCAGATGATATCCTATCAAGCTTGAAAACAGCCAATATTCTGGACAGAAATGCTTATGTATCATTTGACATGGTGAAGAACCATCTATACCCAGAAAATAATATTTTAACTGAATCTTGGCTAAAGGTAGACAACTGCTGTGGCTATACTGGAAAAGGGACATTAACAACCAAAATAAAAGACAAAACTTCCAAAGGCTAAGCAAATATACCAGAATAAATACCAATAAATCTAAAGTGCTCTACCTACACTCTCTGCAAACTAATCTACTTAAGGAACCAGGAAGGATCTGGCAGGCCATTAAATATAAGTAACAATGATGAATTTCCAAACATCACCACCAATGCACAGACCATCATAAAAATAATAATGACCTAAAAGACAATATATCCCCTTCTGGAAAACTCTTTAACAGTATTCCCTGCCCACCCTGTAAACCCTGTCTCATACATAAATACCTTTCCTATCCCAACTTCTACTATAAAACTTAAAAAAAAAACATTCAGGAAGTACTAAAAACTACCATTGCAACCCATATTTCCACATATTACACCTTAAATTGCTAAAAGTAGGTATACCATTCTAAACCACCCATTGTAGCATATAGTCAGTCTCACCCTCACTAGGGAAATCCATTTCACCCCGTTTTAAACAATAATTAAAATTGCCTCTTCCCAAAGTTGTTACTGCCATCAAATTCACCAGCTGCCAACAAATTGCCAACTCATATCTTGAACCAAAATTCTGGGAATGCTAATTTACTTGCAAATATTAAAATATATTCAAAAGTATGTCACTGCAGACAAACAACATGGATTCTGTCCCAACTACAGTAAACTAACAGCAATATATACTTTAACTATCCAAATATTTAGGAATATGTAAAATGGGCTACTCACAGGTGCCATTTCCCTAGATCTTAAATTTGACTTTCAAACTGAGGACCACCACAAACTACTTCAAGGGTGGGCAAAGCTGGATTTGTTTAAGAAATCTCAGAATGGTTCCAAAACTACCTTGACAACTGGCAATTTATAGTAGAAATGAACAATGCTATGTCAGAGATAAAGTGCACAGCAAAAGGAGCCCCAATGGCTGACTGCTGAGACCCCATTTATTCTCTCTCTCTCTTGATCAACAGTCTATGTTATGATCACCTAAATATCAGCTGCACACTGTATGCAGATGATACTGTGTTTACAAGAGTATAGAAATCACACCATATACTAAATAAACAGTTACAAGAGGATTTTACCCAGATACAGAATGCCTGACATTTAATAATCTAACAGTTAATACACAATGATAATGAGATCTCAGAAAAGACTTACACAGACTCATCCTATAAATATTAGGGATAAAGAAGGAATATCCATACCCTGAAATACAAAGGTATCTGGGGATTATATTAGATAAAAAGTTATTCTTTGACAGTCATATAGAGCAACATAAAGTTCTAAAGCAACTAAAAGTATCCTATAATATCTCCTACCTGATTACTAATGACAGTCAAGCATCAATAGACAAAAATGTCCTCAAGTTCTGAGTATGGTCTACCACTAATCTGTCTAAATTCCCAACAAAATACAGGTGGTACCTCTCAATTTGACCACCTTGCAACTTGACTGTTTTGCAACTCGACCACTCTTTTGGCTGCCTGGGCATCCAGAAATTCAATTGTCATCTCACAATTTGACCCAGAAGGAGGCGGAAAAGTTCTTCATTGTTCCCTGTTGTTGTTGTGTTGTTTATGTAGTGCAGTTGTTTTTTAAGTGTTGTGAAGAAATGAAGAAATGGGGCTAAAGAAGAATGAAAAGAAGAGTGATACTGGCTGGAAAAATAAGTGGCTGAGCATTGAAAAGAAAGAAATCCAGTAAAATTGAGAGAGGAGGTAAAATAGGATGAATAGCAGAAGAGTATGGCATGCCTAACTCTACCATCTCAACATGTTGGAAAAATAGAGACAGTATTATGGGTGCTAAGGTGTCAAAAGCAGCAGCAAAGGTTTTTGACAAGTACAGAAAAACAATTCATGAAGATATGGTGAAGATGCTTCTTGTTTGGATCCAGGAGAAGCAGATGAAGGGAGATCCAATAACTCAGACTATGATCTGTGAGACAGCTAAGCTCATCTTTGAAGAGCTATAAAAAAACTTCAGGAAGTAGCTCACAGCAAACAGAGGAATTTAAAGCAAGTAGAGTATGGTTCCACAGAGTTAAAAAAAGAAGCGTCATCCACAGTGTTCTGAGACAAGGAGAGGCAGCTAGTGCTGACAAAGAAGGTGCACAGAAATCTGTCAAGTAATTTGAAGAACTGATAGAGAGTGAAGGCTATCTGCCACAACAGAGTTTTAATTGTGATGAAACTGGGCTTTTCTGGAAGAGGTTGCCAAGTAGGACTTACATAACCCAAGAAGAAGCTAGAATTCCAGGTCACAAGCCCATGAAAGATAGGCTCACACTCCTCTTGGCAGCAAATGCCAGTGGAGACTTCAAGCTGAAGTCTCTTCTGGTGTATCACTGAGAAAACCCAAGCTGCTTTGGAAAAAAAATTGTAAAATCAAAACTACCTGTAATGTGGAAATCAAACACCAAACTTGGGTAGACCAGTCAGTTTTCAAGGATTGGATTTTCGAGGAGTTTTCTCTAAGTGTGAAGAAGTACCTGCCAGAGAACAATTTGCCAGTGAAAGCTCTTTTGCTTTTGGACAACCCCTCTGCCCACCCATGATAGTTAGAGGAAATTCTTCAGATAGACTATGATTTCATCAAGGTTCAGTTTCGGCCTCCCCACACAACTTCTCTCATTCAACTTATTAATCAGCATGTCAATGCTGCTCCGAAAACCTGTACATAAAACCACTCTTTTCAAGGCTCTTTGATGTGATCCATTCTTCAGATAAAACACTGAAGGAATTCTGGAAGACTGAGTTCAACATTCTTCATCCCATATCATTCATCAAAGTGCCTCAGATGGAGTGTCACAGAAAACCCTTTGTACAGGCTGGAGAAAACTGGTTTGTTCTTTTTCCCAGGGTGAAACTGTGGCTGAAGCAGCTGAAGATGCTGAATTAGCTGAAGTGCTGCAAGACATCATTTCCACAGCAGATCACCTGGACATAGGGGAGGTGGATGAGGCAGATGTGGAAGAACTGCTACAAGACCATGACTATGAGCTCACAATGGATGAACTTACAGCACTTTGCAATGAGCAGCTCAAAAATAAAAGGGAAATTTCTTCTGAAGATGAGGACAGCAGGGGAAAAAAGGACCTATTCCAACATCTTGCATTAAAAAACTTTTATCCAACTGGGAGAAGGTGCAGGCTACAGTCTAGGAGTGGCACCCCAACACAGGTGATTTCAACAGAATGACGGACTTGTTTAACAACACAATCATGTACCACTCCAAGACCATCTTGAAAAAGAGGAAGAGACATGTCACCCTGGACAATTTTTTTCAACTACACCTGCCAAAAAACAGAGGGAACAGGCAGGACAGGGTGAAGAAGATTCCCCTTCCAACAACTAAAGACTAAGTGGACTCTGTAAATAGTATAAATATGGTGACTCATGTTTAGTTTTTGGCATGGACACTGGTGGGGCTGGATAGCGAGAATGGGCACAAGTGTATGGTGCCAACTCACCTGAATGAATGACCAAGTAGGGGAGCCACTGAGCAAAGTCCTGGAGTGGGATTAAAAAACAGAAACACCTGTATACACTGTATTATGTGTTATTATTTCTTTTGGGGGTGTGGATAGGAAACTGTTGTAAAATGTTTTAAGTTATAATGTTATTATTTCTTTTAGGGGGTGTGGATATGAAACTGCAGTAAGATGTTTTAAGTTATAATGTTATTATTTCTTTTGGGGGTGTGGATGGGAAACTGTTGTAAGATGTTTAAGTTATAATGTTATTATTTCTTTGGGGGTGTGGATAGGAAACTGTTGTAAGATGTTTTAAGTTATAATTTATATCACATTAAAGTAAACCAAATAAAACATGAATCATAATCAGAAATAACAGATATTCATTTCATAACTGCTAGCTCATAATGATGTAATAACCATGCATTTTAGCTGAACAGGAAACATATTAGCCTGCATTCTTAGTTGGATTTGTATGTGACATGTGAGCCATAGTTTTAGGAAAACAGTAGTCTTCCATTCCTCCTTCATCCCTCCTTCACATCCTCTCCTCCATTTAAGAGATGTTCTACTCTTCAATTCATGGAGAACTACATTTCTTACATTTTTTCGTGTATTTTTTAATTTTGTTTGGGCCAGAAGCGAATTAAACCATTTTCCATACATTTGTATGGGAAATGGTGTCTTGCAATTCAACTGTTTTGCAATTTAACTGCCATTACACAATGGATTATGGTTGAATTGTGAGGTACCACCTGCATTGCTACCCTTCAAGCCACCCACAAAATATTAATTTATTTATCATATAAGAGGGAACACCACTGCAGTAACTTACGGCAAACCAAATGGTTACCAGTTGAGGCAAGACTACATTTTTCACTAAATACTCTAACCTATAAGCTATTAAATGAAATCTACTGCCCAACTTTAAAAACACATCACTAGTCAAAAGTCCCCAGTATAATCTAAGAAGTCAAGACATCTTAAAGCTATGAAGATCCTATATTCAATGTCAGCAATAGAAAAAGCCTTCTGTAAAACTGCCCCTGTAGCATGGAATACCCAACCAAACAAAATACAGAAAGCTTCACTATCAAATATAAGTGAAGCTGTGATGAGGGATCTAGGTTACATTTAGTGAACTGAATGAGCAGCCATGATGATATATGGGAACAGCTGTGTCACCAGTGTAAATACATAAATTGTGGTGGCATCCTTGTTTGTAATAAAGTAATCTGTAAGGTAAAACACTAGTGTGGTAGTTGTTGAACTGTATACTGCTAGTACCCTTGTACTATTCAATACTATTGTCTGAACAGAGTTGAGATTAGTATAACACACAGTCCAATGCTAAACCTAAAATATAGATTTAAATACAGCTGTGCACAAATATCATAACTTAATTGACAAATTGCTTGGCAAATAAATGTAATAAAACAGTAACTGCATTTAGAACTTCACTACAACTTCAAAAACATAAATTGCAAAGTGTGAAATGTGTGGTACAGAATTTAGATGCTATTTTGACAAATATGCAGATCTGTGTGAAGGCTTAGGATGTCTGCAGGATGCATATTACATAAAAGTTTCACCCCAGACAGAACCTGTGATTCATGCACCAGGAAGGCTGCAAACTGAATCTTTGGCTAGTACTCAGCAAGAGCAATGGGTATTAAAGTCAAACAGACAGAAATGACATAGCTGGTGAACTGTATGGTAATAATCATTATGCAAGACAAAGATATAAACAAGTGAATCAAAAAGAAACATTATCTACTTCAAACTATTGAAGAGATAGCACCAACTACTCCAACTGCTAGATTTGTTTCAGTACTTGGTTCTGGCATATCAAGTTGGATGAAGCCACTACAACCCAGTTCCAAATTATGTACTTTTAAAGGACCACTACAGGAAAATAATTAAAAACATGTTTTGTTTTACTTTTCCTTGAATTTCTACACATTGCTAACCTATATTCATCAGAAAGTAGCAGTCACTACTAATTTTCTTGTGTTTGGGGGCAGACATCGTGATCAGAGCTTGCTTTCTTCTAAAGCTAAATCTTTCCCATAATGCAACAGTTTTTGAGATTATAATGCCCATGGCTGGACTGTCACATCTCAGTTCAATTCTCTTAGAATGGAAGAACAGAGAAGCAGTGCTAATTTTTTGAGGCCTCTGTACTAGTATCACTTACTGTTCTGCAGTGCCTCTTTCAAATGTTTTTCCTACTGATGTGTTACACATTCTAGGAAAAAAAGTATCTAGAAATATCAACTGTTTGCTGAAATAACAGACTTTTTTGGGAGATACTGCTTTTGTGTGCTTCAGTTCCTTCCCAAGTTACTCCCATTTTCCCTCCCTCAGTCAGCCACAGTATCACATTCCTGCACTGCAAGGTTTAGGTAATTAGTCACGTATTCATTACAATAAACATCAGAGAGAACTGTCTTCATGGTGTGCCAGTAAAAGTGTTCCCTCATCTCTCTTCTTATTCATGCCACCTGACTAGTACTTTCACAGTAAATAATGTTACAAAATGTTTGTACCAAGAGTCTTAAGTATTCCAGAAACTGTGTTCTGCTCTATTTATTAGAATTCATATTGGCTATTCACAGCTCTTGATATGTCTGTAAGCAAATGCTTTTATCAGCCACCAAATAATATAGGCCACTGATGTTACCATCTACTTATCCTTACTGTTGCTTTAGTATGCAGTTACTGAAATTTCCATTGCACATTTTTTTCCTCAAAAATTTTGTATTTTTCAAATACAGTTGAATAAATTCCATAGTATTTGTATATAACTTCTTAATAACTATGTTCACTATTTACATCAGACTGACACTATAACAAAGGTCAATATATACAATTACTTTATATGTATAACAATCCAGTTATCAGAGTGTATCTGTTCAGTTATTGTAAAGTGTCAATCAATGAGACTTTTTTTCTATGGATTCTTAATAAATGGCTTAGGATGAATCCTTAATTCTTTAATTTTAATTTCCAACAATGCTGTGGTCTTCAGTAGGCCGCAGAAGTCTTCCAAAGTTGGTATTGTGTTTGTATTCCATCTTCCTTTTTATACACTTCCTTGAGATTGCAAGTATTGTCCAAACTAGATACATATTTGACTCATTCAATTGAGGACCTTTGTACACATTTAATAAGTTAAACGATTCATTAAATAAAGCTTGTAAAAAGTTTTTAATACCATTCCAAAATGGCTTAATTTTAACACAATCGAAAAAAATGTGATTCCAATCTGCATTGTGTATTTGCTCACACCTCCAACATATTCCCTTTGTGGAAGAATTAATTTTAGTAATTTTATCTGGAGTTAAGAATGCTCTGTGCAAGCATTTCCAATTAAAAACTTTCCAGTATTGTGTAAATGATGTATGTTTTATTGATAATAAAATATTTGATTTAATTTCTTCAATTAGCTGTAATGAGTGTCCTTTTGTTATATAATTCCAATATGAGGATTTGGGTGTTGTTTTATAATTTATCAATATCTTGTAAAATTTCAAAATACTATTTCCCATGTCATAATCATTTTATCTGATTTCATATAGGTATTTTGTATGTTTAGGTATTTCTTTAAATGACAAATTACTAATTATTCTGCATAAATCTTGCAAATACATCAGAATGCTTTGCATAGTTAGCTAGTCTTGTTGTGGAATTTTGTATGTTGTTACTATTCATAGGTTCATAGGTACTAGGCTATTGGCCCAAGGGCCTACACAAGCCTAGCCAACAAGGTTCCCTGGCTTACGCCACCCAAGAAAGTTATTTTCCTGTGCCACTGATGAGCAGAGACACAGAAGTGATCCCCGGAGTGTATTTCCCATCCACTCATCGAGATTTTTCTTGAAGAGTGCTAATGAAGAACTTTGCTTGACATAGATGGGTAGCCTGTTCCTGAGTATGGGAAGTCTCTGGGATAGGAATCTATCCCTCCAGCATGTCCTGTTTATTGTGGTGACAAGGTTTAGGTCCCTAGAGCGTGTAGCTCGGAGGGATTGGGATTTCTTTAGGTGTAGCATGTCCAACAGCTCTGGGTTTGACATAGATTTATACGTTAGGCAGAGATCACCTCTGAGTAGGTGATATGCTACGGAGTAAAGCTGGAGTTTTTTGAGGCAGTCAGTGTAGGGCATTTGTTTGAGTCCAGTAATCCTCTTTGTGAGGTACTTCTGTGGCCTTTCCAGCTGCTGCAGATGTCTTGTGAGGTACATTCCAAAAGGGGCGTTGTACTCTATAATGGGTCTAATGAGTGATGAGTAGAGGGTAACGATGACCTCTTTTTTCCTGGATGAGAACCCTTTTATGATGAGGTGTGCATGAAGAAGGACTTCCTGACTACTGTGGCGATGTGACTGTCCACCTGGGTCCCAAGGTCTCTAATCACGCATTCGGTGTTAAGTAGATTGCTGCCTATGTGGTAGTTCATGGGTACAGAGTTTTTACCAAAGGGGATGACACTGCACTTTTTGGCATTGAGCTTGAGGCCATGGCTCTGACACCAGGCATCTGTCTCAGAGAGGCCCTTCTGTAGGATGCTCACATCATTTGGGGACTTGACTATGGCTCCTAGTTTGCAGTCATCTGCGAACTTCGTTAGCCAGAGGCCTTCTGTGTTAGCCTGTACTTCAGAGAAGTAGATACCAAACAGGAGCGGTCCCAGGACGGAACCCTGTGGTACTCCACTTGTCAGTGGTTTGAGGTCAGATTTGGAGTCTGCAACTTTTACAGTGTGGGTTCTGTCAGTGAGCCAGTTGGCAACCCATCTTGTGATGTAGGGATTTATGCCTAGTTTATTGAGTTTAGCTATAATTCCAGAATGGGAGATGGTGTTGAAAGCCTTGGCGAGGTCAAGATAGGCTGTGTGAACCACTTTACCCTCATCTACGGCTTTGATGACTGCCTCAAAGAAGTCGATCAGGTTCAGGAGGCATGATCTGCTGTTCACAAACCTGAACTGGGTGGGATCCAGAGTTTGGAGGTTACCAATGTCTTTGTTTATGAGTTCCATGATGGTACGTTCCATGGCTTTGCAGACCAGGCTCGTCAGGCTAATAGGTCTATAGTTCCCGGGATCAGTGGTGGCTCCCCCTTTGTGGAGTGGGATAACTTTTGCTGTGTGCCATTCAGTGGGCACAAAGCCTGATGTGAGGCTATTTTTTAACATGGTGCTTAAGTGGGGAGCCAGTTCATTCTGAAATTCGTGTAAAACGGAGCCTGGGATGTTGTCCGGTCCCATGGATGCTGTGTTTTTGGCTTTAGAGAGTGCAGCTTTCACCTGCATAATTGTGATTACAGGGGCTCTGCATTCTTCCTGTATAGATATGGGCCCTTTAGGGGGTGGGAGGGTAAAGTTAGCACTGAACCTATCTGCCAGGATGTTGGCAATATCAGTTGGTTCTGTAATTTTCATGCCTTTGTGCTGTAACTCAGAGCAGATCTGGGTGTTGCCATTGATATTCTTGACATAGCTATAGAATGCTTTGTGGTTGTCCTTGGAATTAGTGGCAATTTTATTTTCGTAGCTAGCTTTGGAGGATCTTATAAGGGATCTCAGCTTCTTACTGAGGCTGACCAGAGAGCTCCTCCACTCATGGGATTTTACTCTCTTTTGCAACAGTTTCTTCCTTCTGTTGTACAGTTTGTTTATGGCAGGGGACCACCAGACTGGCTTCCTTTTCTTGGAGGATAGCATCTTGGTTCTGTTTGGGATAGCACGATCCATGCGCTCATGTAGGTGCTTATAGAGCGCATTTGTGTAGGATTCAGCAGTTGTAACTGTATTGTCCATCTGCATGGGTGTCATGAAGTTCACTACTTCTTTCTTAAGAAGCATGAAGTTGGCTTTGGAGAAATTTCTTACTGTGGTTTCCTTAATGGGGGTTGGGGGTGGGATGTGGATATCAAGGGTGATTAGCTTATGGTCGGATTGGACCAACGAGGAGTTGACTTCAGGTGTGGAACACCGATCACTCATGTTGGTAATGACTAGGTCTAGGATATTGTTGCCCCTGGTGGGGGCGTGGATAAGTTGATCTAGGGCATTGGAGTTTAGAAATTCCAGAAAGCGTTGCGCTAAGGAGTTAGTACATGAGTAGTTTTCCCAGTTAATGGTGGGGTAGTTGAAGTCGCCCATTATTAGGGTGTTTGATTGAACCCTAATATTTTACAGTACATCAAGAAAAGAGGAGTGGGAATCCTGGGGCATGGTGGGGGATCTGTAGCAAGCTACAATTTGTATTGTAGTTTTGCCAAGAGTTAGTTGCACTTGGATAACCTCAGATGCATTATGCTGAGCAACTAGCCTGGAGGTGTGGGTATCCTTAATGAATATGGACACACCCCCACCTTTGGTGTTTCAGTCCAGGTTAGATGGCCAAAAAGTGTGGTATGAGTTATAGCCTGGTAGTGCAGGGGTGCTCTCTGGAGCCTTGAACCAGGTCTCAGTCACTGCACAGATATCGATGTTCTCCATTTTAAGGAGTGCCTCGAGTGAGTGCATTTTGAAATTTAGACTTCTAGCATTGAATAGCATTAACCTCAGTTTTTTGCTTGCCTGTTCCTGTTATGGTGGTGAATTTGTTACTTGAACCCTGCCTAATAGGGGCAGCAAGAGCCTTAGCCAGTATCCAGAATCCTAGGGGCGACAGGTGCAGGCCATGTGTGTTTGCATATCCAGAACTTTTAGTTCTTTGATACATTATACCAACAAATAAATCCTTTCTGTTCCCAGGAATTAATTATTTCTCTGTATATTTTATGTGGATAGCTCTTTGTGACTATGATTGGTGTTAAAGAGACCAAACCAGATTTTTAAATATATATTTGCATTAATAATTTTCTTAAATGAGTCAATGTAATAAGTAATCATATGAGTTTTAGTGGGCTTAGTTATGTTATATTGCATACTAATACATAATATGTGCCATGGCAAATTGTTTTTATCTATTTGAATTTTTTTTGTAACTCAAATTAATTTATTGATATTACAGTTAGTAATTCTTTCCAATTTGCAGCATAATTTGGACTTATCCAATATGAGATTGTTTTAGATATTGATGCTTTTATATATTTTTCTGTATCAGGAAAGTTTAATCCTCCCTTTCTCCATGGTCTGATATGATGTATTAAAGCTATTCTTTTTCTTTTGGGAAACCATAAAAATGTTATTAGGCATGAGTTTATTTCTTTGAGTATATTCCTTTCTGTTAACAGTTGTATTGCCAAAGCTGTATATAGAATCTTGGGTAGTTAAATCATTTTTATTAACTGTAGTCTATCTTCAAATGTTAATATTATTTTAAATAACGAACAACAGCACTATTATTTTGTTCCACTTTTCCACAGATATTTTAATTGTATTGATGATATTATTGTAGTTTTTTGAGACTAATTCATTATTATCCTTGCATAACTCAATTCCTAGATATTTTAAGGTAGATTCTTGTTTCCCTATAATGTGATTCCCCTTTGTCTGCAATTATTTTTTTTATTTAAAAATAAAAATTTTGATTTTGATTTATTGAAATGAAGTCCTGAAGTCCTGTAAAATGTGTCAATTAAAATATATAATTCTTCTAATGTCTCTTTTGTATTGATGTTAATAATATGTCATCAGCAAAGAGCATTACTTAAGAATTGTATTGTTCATAAATTTCTACTCCTTTGATTTTTGTATTGTTACATATTGAATATGCCAATATTTCAATAGCCAAAGCAAACAGAATTGGTGACATGGGACATCCTTGTTTAGTACCCTTTGTTATATGTATAGATTCAGAGGTAAAAGGACATAGCTTAACATACACTAAATTATTTGTATATATATATATATATTCTTTAGTAGATGAACAAAGGAAGGAGGAAATTCAAATAACACCAGAATTTTGAATAAATAGTCCCAATTTAGGGAATCAAAGGCTTTCTGTATACCTAAGCCAATTATGAGTGTTTATTTTCTTTATAACATAATCTATAAGATAAATTATCCTTTTAATATTGTCATGTGTGTGTCTATGATATATAAGTTGATCATTATTTTGTTTGGATAGTGGTATTTTCATTCTGTTACTTAATATTGTCATAAATATCTTATAGTCATCATTTAATAATGATATAGGTCTATACGAGGTACATAGGTTTGGGGATTTGTTTTCCTTTATGATTGGTGTGATTAAGGAATATCTCCAAGAGGGTGGTATTAAAGCTTGTGACTGAATTTCTAATAGAGCTTTATGGAAGAGGGATAGTATCTTTGAAGGAAAAAGTTTATATATTTCCATAATTATGCCATCTATACCTAGAACTTTATTATCTTTACCCTCTTTTATTGTAGCTGTAATTTCTTTGTAGGATATGGGTGCTTGCAGATCTAGTCTTAATTTTTCTTTTTTTATATATTAGAACATTTTTCATCTAGATTTCATTGATCAATATGTGTATTTTCTTTTTGGAAATGTTCCATATAGTGATTTCTATAGGCATCAAGGATGTCACCTATATCTGAGACATTTTTCCCTTTCTTTTCATGGGAGATACTTTTAATGTTATTAGCTTTTGATTGTATTTTGATTCTTGTGGATAAATTATGTAGATATTTGGGAGAAGTGGCCAAGGTATTCATTTTTAGTTTTTCAAAAGCTAAACTAGTTTTATGTGTTAGAATTTCATTGTATTTATTGTTTAATATTGCTACTTTCTTTTTCATCTCTAAATGATTTTGATTTTTTTCAGTTTTACTGACAAAAGTTTGGATTGTAGATCTAATAATTCAGAATCCCATTGTCTGATTTTTTATGCCAGGTTATGGTTTTACCATATATGTAAGCTTTTAATGAGTTCCATATCATTATTTTATGTATCTCTGTGGTGTAATTAATATCTAAGAAGAACTGTAATTCAGATAATAACCAGGGTTTGAACTCTTTAATTTTAGTTATATATGCTGGAATTCTGGAGTTAAAGATTAATGGTTTGTACCCATTTTGAAGTTTTAGTATCAATGAATTGCAGTCTGGAAAGGGTCGGGGAGTGACTGAGAAATTAATGATTTTAGAGTGTAAGTCATGGGCAGCAAATATTTTATCTATTCTAGTTTGAGTACCAAATCTGTGATCTTGATGGGAAACAACAAGATTTATCTTCTTTAAATTTGAAAGTATCTACAAGATGAAATGATTCCACCCACTTGTTTAAAGCTTTTGATACAGCAGATGCATGCAGCAGTCTTTTATTTGTAGTTTCAGAAATATCAAATATACAGTTAAAATCTCCTCCTAATATTAAGTTGCCTTTATAATTATTGGAAATGAAATCCAAGTGTTTTTTAACAGTTCCCGATCCAATGCCTGAGAACCAGTATAGATTGGCTAGGGTCTATATTCTGTTATTATATTTAACTATTACTAATGCCATAAGGCCTTCTCTATTTTCATACTTATAAATGATTTTTGGGTTAATCACATTTGTTTTCCAAAAAATTTTACCCCTTTTGTCTTTGTCTTACAAGTAGATTGCCCCAATATCATATATTCCTTATGATTCCTTTTGTAATTGTCATTTGTTTTGAAATGAGTTTCTTGAAGGAAGACAATTTGTGCTTTGTTCAGTTTTAAATATTTCAGTAGATTTGATCTCTTGCTAGGATTGTTTAAGCCATTGGTATTTAAAGATAACAAAGTTAAATCCATCTTAGGTTATTTAGACTATGTATTTTTTGTTTTATTGTGACTATTAAACATTTTCCTCTGATAACTATAAAGTATATGTTTGAGCTTTTAAAGGAAATTATCAGTTTTGTACTTTGAGTGTTTACCAATAAAGTAATGTTTTGGTCAGGCATACTAAAAATGTTTTTGTGAAATAAATTTAAACTAACAAATGTTAACAAAACTAAGATCCGCACTAGCCATGGAATGAAAATCATTCCTAATCTGATAAATAAACCTAAGTCCATCAGATTATCACTCATACCTTGACAATCCAGAACATTTGAGCTCCATAAATTGAATTATGGAGAATATTTGTAATAGGAATAAGCAATATTTATATTATTTTGAACAGATATAGTACTATTGTAGATTAGACAGAATTGTAATACAATATAAATGTCTACTTATTGTATAAGCAATTAATATTTACATAAAAGATAGATGACAAGCAATTCAATCATAGTAAAGTAGGATGTATCATATATAAAACCTCAGTAAAAGATTATAGCACACAGTTATTTAACATATTCACCCTTATTGATGAAGTATTTCAAAACATATTACTTAATATAAATAGATGGTAATAATATTTATACCTAATGTTTATAATACAATGTATTTTACTAGATGTATCAGAAGTTATATTTCATTGTTTGCCAGCATTTAAGTAATCACTTTATGTGTTGCTAACTTACTTAAAGCATCAAGTTTGTTTTATGTAAACATTGATGAAAGTTAGTGCATTTTAATTATCAGTGAATCCCTCTTCCCCCATTTCCTACACATAAGGATTTTTATATCGGTCATTTCTTATTATGAAATGAGTGAAATTATAAGTTAAAAACAACAAATTCACTTATTGTGATTAATGATTGCAAGTTCCCTTTCCATATTCATAAATTGCCATTTTGTGGCATATACTGAAAGTTTTTAGATTTAAATGGCAACATTCTATTTTGTATAATCAGCAAAGGTTAAACTGAGTGATTATTGTCAATTTAATACTATTTGTTTAGAATGTGATTGTTACATTCTGTGACATTCATAGTTCAGGCTTCTATTGTTTCCCTCAAACAACTTTGTCAATTTGATATCATGTATAAAACATTAGTTATCTTGGTAACAGCTTAAGTATTATGCATGGTCAAGATGTATTACAAAACCACAATTCAAGTTAAAGCAATTATATGACTTGTTATACACATTTACTTATATGAGAAAATCATCATGCTTCCCCTTGATGTTCAATATAGTGTATGTCATTTATGACATGTTAAAACAGTAGTGTTATTATACACAAGCCCATGTTATTAGACTGAGTGTCTATTGTCAATTTAATACTATTTGTTCAGAATATGACTGGTACATTATGTGACATTTCAAGTTCAGGCTTCTATTGTTTCTCTTGAACAACTTTGTCAGTTTGATGTCATGTATAAAACATTAGTTACCTTGGCAACCGCTTAAGTATTATATATGGTTAAGTATTATATATGGTCAAGATGGGTTACAAAAACTACAATTCAAGTTAAAGCAATTACATGACTTGTTATGCATCTTTACTTATATAAGAAAATCATCATACCTTCCCTTGATGTTCAATGTAGTGTATGTCATTTATGACAAGTCAAGACATTAGTGTTATTATACACAACCCCATGTTATTAAATCCTGTTTTTAATATCTAAATTCAGCTGATTGCTTCATCTTTTATGATGAGTATATGTTTTATGTCTAGATTTACTAAAATCATACATTACATAACTATTGTGTGTGCTTTTTTTTTTTTTTTTTTGCTGTTGCTTAGTTATTTGAGAGACCACAAGCTGTAATGTTTATTCTTATTATTAGCTCCTTCCAAGTATGTTTATACAGTCCATGGACTTTAAATTATGAGACCTTTCTAGTTTCTTATTTGTTATAAGTATATTTCCATCCTTACATACACACATATCAATACATCAAGCACGAGCAACAATGCCCATCCAGTTTTGCCAGAATACCATTCACTAGTTCATGTGGTGTATTTCCAGGCTGTTCTTAAAATATCCAAACCAATATTTATCAAGAATCAACTTAATGAGCTAAACAAAGTGTTGGGAGACCATCAATATGTGTACATGTTTAAACAGCCCTTTTATTATATATATATTTTTTAAACCAAAAACGCCATTGCCGAGAATCATTTCGGAGGCTCCTCAGAATCATTAAGCATTATCGTCACTCTGTCTCCATTACCATAGCAACCTGGGAGCATCTGTTTCTGTTAGTGTGTCTGTGTACAGCATACCAGAGGTTTGCGATGCACCTGAAGCAAAGCTTCACTTCACTGCAACTTCAAGCCTAAATTCCCTCCTTTTCAGTGAGGCAGCAGCCAGGAAAAGAACAGAGAGCAAACAGATAAAAAAAAAAAAACCTCCCAACAAGCCGCCACAACAAGAGACAACACACTCCTCCAGCCCTCATGCCTCTCACTCAGCAGATGTACAAACAAACCATTCTCTGCCAAAATATCCCAAATCACAATTCTATGCACCACCTTCCCCTGGATCCTGGCCAAAATACCAAATGTCTCTTCCTAATACACAAGCATCAGTAATCCTCAATCACAAGACGCAACCCACAGCTTCCCTGAGATGAAACCGGCAACATATAACAGCTGCCAGACACAGCTGCATCCACATGCACCATGTCAGGCTTAATCAAACAGCACTCGAAGCTATGATACCTGCCATAATTGATATTAATTATGTTTAGACAGAGTAATAATGACATTTGTACTAGCTACCAGACACGGCTGCATCCAGGTACACCATATCAAGATTGATCAAACAGCACTCTTAGCTGTGATACCTGCCATAATTGATATCAACTATATTTAGACAGAATAATGATGACATTTGTGCAAAGACCTTGCTACTATTATTTAACCAGGATATGTATGGCATTTCTAAATCATAATTTAAATGAAGAAGGCATTAGTCTCCATGACAGCATTTTTTTTTCAAAACACTGCTATTATATATGATGTTAATTTGTTACATTTGAGTCTGAACTCTGATGAATGGTACCTTGTTGAATTAGTTAATTAATTACTTAAATTATTATAAGTAAAATCAATGAAAAATGAACAAGATAAGTATTCATTGAGTTCAAGTAGGGGAATAGAAACTTCTATGTTTGTATTTTATGTTTCTTTGTTTGGCTTATATATAATGTAAATAGTATCCCATCTTGACCTACCTTTGTTTGTGAAGAATTATTGGACTCTTTGAACATTCTGAATAAATCATTACTGTTCCTCAGTTGTTTAAGAATCCCTCCTTTTTTTAAAATAAAAACAGATGACAAGTGATGTACCATATCAGTTGATACTCTGAGAGATGTATTTGTAAGAGTTATGTGTTTTGGGACAGCTATCTTGGAATCATTTTTTTCTTTCTTCTTTCTAGCATCAGTCCAAGGATTTGTTTCTTTTATTCTTTTAAGAGTAGGGGCCATCCATTCCATTTCATCTGGGATATACACTATGTTGTTGTTTTTGATGAATATAGTAGCTTCTTCTAAGTCATTAAATGTTCTCATCTCATTGGAAAAAAAGATTTTTATCTTGGCTGAAAGGCCAGCTGTGCTTTAATGTTGTTTTGTTTCAACAGTTTTATTATTGGCCAGCATACCTCTCAACTGTACAGATTTTCACAGAATGTCCAGGTTTTTGCCTTATATTTTTGGTCCCTTTTTCATAAAACTGTGGCTTTTTGGCAAATTAGTGGCAAATCATTAAATACTGAAGTTATAAAATAATGACAGACATTTGAGTTTTAGACTTCATACCCTTCAGACAATTCATGCTAATGCAAAACCTGTTATTCTATCAACTTTCTAGGTTTGTAAGAGCAATATTTAAAAATTGTCCCTATTTGTACCACTTTTTTCATAGCTTTGTCTAGATTCCTTACTCTAAGAGGTTGGGAGGTGGCCAGACTTTTTTCAATTTTTCTAGTATTCTGGAAGAATATTGTCAAACCTTATCAGGTTTTGATTGTATTTTAAGGGTGATTTTCTCCAAGCAGAATTTAATATTAGTTCCTTGTCCAGAAATGAAAGAAATTTTATAACTATGGCTCTAGGTGGAGTATTTGTTGAGTTAGAAGCAGGTTTCCTCAGTGCTCTATGTGCCCTTTCAATTCCAAATAAATGTCCCTCTTTCAAGTCTAAAAATTCAGGAATCAAGGTTGTTAAGAATGAAATAATGTCTTCTCCTTCAATGTTTTCAGGCAGACCAAAGATCCTTATGTTGTTTCTCCTTTCCCTGTTTTCTAAGTCATCTATTTTGTTAAGCAGCCATGTGTTCTGTTTAAGCAGAAATTCTTTTTGGAATTCTTCCTCTTTGAGTCTCCCTTCAATGTCATTTAGAGAAGTCTCTATATTTATTATTTTTGTGTGGTGTTGCTGTAATAGTTCCTTAAGAGTATCAGTCTGCTTTTGAGAATTTAATTTGAGGTTTTCTAAGTCATTTTTAAAGCCACCCATCTTCAAAGATGGTTCCTGTAAGGTAGATGTCATCAATTGCAGTTCTTTTTTCAAAGCAGCATCTGGATGAGAATTCCTTGAGTTGTTCGTATTCAGTGACTCAATATATCTCCAAGTTACTTGACAGGAAAACTTTTGTATATCTCCACCAAAATTAATATTTATGTAGTTTAGTAGTTTATCTATAGATCCCTGACGTTTTAAACTTGAAAATAATACAATTTTCCTATATTATTATACTAGTTTATGGAGCTCTCAAAATTCACTGCTCTCAGTTGGCCATCTAGGCTCCGCCCCCATTGCACATTTTTTGATGTTACTCAGTGTATTTCTCTGTAAGCAGAATATTATGCATATTATCACTGTCACTAGCAACGTGCACACTTTTCTGTCTCAGAGTTAATGTCAATACTACTTTCCAGTCTACACTGCTACATCCTTTTTTATTCACTCCTACCCAAGAATTTTGACAATTCCTTAAGAAATAAAAAATAAGTCACTAGCATAAGTTTTGTGTTTTATGCATAATTTTTAAGCAATATGCAGACGATCTAGAAACAGTTTCAGTGGAGCTTGTTGCAATTCTATTAACTTTTTTCCTCAATGACTATTGTGAGTATTCCAAAAAGGTTCATAAGTTCATAGGAAATTACTAGGCTACTGATATGAATGTCCTTACAAGCCTAGCCGCTTAAGCCCAATTAACTACTAGGTGGGAGGTATTAGTTGTGCCTTTCTAGCACTTAGTACCCATGTCTAGAAGAGTTGTAGAGACAATTCCTGGCAGAAATTTGTAGTTTCCCATCCAGTCATCCAGTTTGCACTTAAAAAGGGTCATAGAAGTGCTCTGGTTTACATGAATAGGCAGCCTATTCCAGAGGAGTGGCAACCTCTGAGACATGTATCTGTCTCTCCAACAAGTCCTGTTAATGTCACAAGCAAGGTTTAGGTCTCTGGATCAACTGTCCCTAGTCCCATTTAACTTTTGTATGTGTAGCATTTCCATTAGGTTTGGGACAGAGGTAGCCCTGTAGGCCAGGCAAAAGTCACCCCTGAGGAGTCTATACTCTACTGAATACAGTGACAGTGATTTCAGTCTGTTCGTATATGGCATGTACTGAAGACCCTGAATTCTCTTGGTTAGAAACCTCTGAAGTCTCTTAAGCTGCTGCAGGTGTCTGGTGAGGTACATGCCAAAGGGTGGCATTATACTCAATAAGTGCTAATAATTCTTCCACTGAGAGCTATGCTCATTTTCAAATTTTGGTTAGTTATTATTTGTAAGTCAGACATAGTGGCCAATTTAGTTCTCAAGTTGTAACCATGCACATCTATTGCAGTAAAAACATATTGCTGACAGCTGTCAAACACATAGGCATGAGGTAGGTGTTTCTGTGCTTGTGCTCCATGCTTCTCTGTTCTTTTCTTGTACAACAACTACTGCATGCGAGCACACACACACACACACACACACACACACACACACACACACACACACACACACACACACACACACACACACACACACACACACACACACACACCATAATGTACCACCCCAAAATAGCCATGTACAATCACAATTGCAGTGTCCATGGTCTAAACCAAACACCTGAAATCACACGAATACACCATCCCAATGCATCATTAACCATGCAAATTAATAACGACAGCACCCACGTAACATACAACATTGACAGCACCCACACATGTATAAGACAAATACACACACACACACGCACACACACGCACACACACACACACACACACACACACACACACACACACACACACACACACACACACACACACACACACACACACACACACACACACACACACACACACACACACCACATGCTGTGTATAACTTTGATTCATTACACTAGTGAGTAAATATACAAATGCATATTTTGCAGCATACACTGCATTCCCACAGCCCTTTCCACATACACCACCACAATCCCCATATCGTAAAGGTGGAAAGATGCCATCTAGAGAATGAAATGCTATTTGTATGATATGGGCATTTTACAGCATAGCAGCATGACATTATCAAACAGGTGGTAACTTACCTTTATTTTGTCTAATTTAATAAAAAACACATTTATCCATATCTGTTATCTAGCCAACATACCCACAGGAATTCAGACATACACACACTGTGCCAGGTAGCCATGGGCCTTTGCCCACCTCTCCACAAAAGCAATGCTTCAACTGCTAAAGGGGACCACAGTTGTTTCAAGCCTGCTGCACTGCCATCAGAGGCTCCTCCACCATGGTAGGTGTCATTCAATCTCTGCTCCATCACTGTCTGTTACACCTTCCAAAGTAAAAACACACAGACACACATACATACATACATACATGTACATACTTTGTACCGGTGAACCATGGAAATTCCTTTGTTTTTCCAAAACACAATGATGCAATAGCTATGTGGGACTACAACTACTGAGGGTTTAGAGCATCCAAGCCTACTGCACTGATGCCAGAAGCTTTGACAACAAGCCATGTGTGTTAGCCCTGCTCTTCTCCATCAGTGTCTGTTTTACCACACACACAAACACACACACACACACACACACACACACACACACACACACACACACACACACTGTACCGGTGAACCATGGTGCTTTACCTGCCTCTACACAAAGCTATGGTGCAACAGCTCTGGGGTACCATAGTTGCTAAGGATATCAGCTCAGGGCACCCAAAAATTGCTGTAGCAAGCCCACTGTACTGACATCCAAAGATTGCCCAACAAACAAGGCAGGTGTCAGCCCAGCTACATTGTTCAGCTTTACACCATCTACAATAAACAGCCCAGCTACATTGTTCAGCTTTACACCATCTACAATAAATGCACATAGACACAGACATACAAAGACACACAAACACACACACACACACACACACACACACACACACACACACACACACACACACACACACACACACACATTGTGCTAGTTAACCATGGCATTTTTCCCACCTACTCACAAAGCAATGAAAAAACTGCTTTGGCTGAACACAGCTGTCATTGATCTCAGCTCAGGAAAATCCACTGTCATTTCGTCAAGCACACTGCACTCACACCAGAATCCCCAACACAGTGTAGGCAGCATGTGTATATGCCACTGTGATTCACACTTCCCCATTACATTGTCCCACAAAATACACATGTGCAGCACACTCATTATACTATTGTACTGTCAGTCCTTATTGAACTCTCTACAAATTTCTCCAACAGCTACAGGGATACCAACTGTTGATGACCTGAACTCATGATAGCCCACCATTGTTGCAGCAATCCCATTGTGCTGTCTGTCACCATACTATACCCCACTAGGGCACGTGACAGCTCAGCTCTGCACGATTGTTCTCTGAAACACCACACAAACACACAAACACACACACACACACACACACACACACACACACACACACACACACCTTCATATGGACATAACCTGTGACTGAATCCCTGTGACAGATATCCATCCAAGATCCAAAGTACATGTTGTAACAAATTTACTGAAGCTAGGTCATCATGACCTATGACACCATGCAGGTGTCAGCTCACCTTTCTTACACACACACACACACACACACACACACACACACACACACACATCATTCACAGTCTACATATCTAGTTGCTACATAAGCATCACACATGTTCATCACCACTGCAGTCTTTCACACACATTTTGTGACCCAAATATCCCCAATTCACTATCACCAGCTTAATTATTGGACAAAGCTCATGAACCTACAATAAAAACAAACACACCAGGGATAGATGTCCATATCCAACCATCAAGTTACACTGTTACCACTACAATAAAAGTAGGTGAACCTGGCAGAAGCTTATCAGTTTACGAATGCTATGAGCTAAAATAAAATAGTTTAGCAAAAAAAAAATGATGTCATGGGTGTGTTTAAAACTGTCTTTTTTCCAAGCTTTATCATATGTGGTTCACAAAACATATTACATATCAACTGTCTCTTGCTGCAGTAACTTGCAAAGAAATTGTGACAAGTATATCAAGTGATATTATGTATCACTTTTGATGCAGTCCAACACATCATCAGTCCCCACTGTGGTACATGTACTACATACAAACTATATGGTAACATTACTTCTGAAACAACCGCACAGTATATCATAGCAAATAATTGAAGTCACTGCATCAGAATTTATCTTTCCTTTTCTCCTTTTTTAGAATCCTGTGGAGCTACTTTTGCTGCTTTCACTGTACACCAGGAGGCACTCCTGACTTCTGGGATGGACCTAAATCATTCTCCTCCTATTGTCTGGGAGGTGGCAGAAAATTCCCATTTCAGTTTCATACTCATGGCCTTAAGCAACCTACCCATTTCTCCCCAGCAACAGAGTCAAACTGACATAAGGGTTTTACAGCTGATGACACAAGTCGATATGTGCTTCTGTACACTTGTCATCATGGGATGCATACCCAGTTATCACCACCTCCTACAACATCCTCAACAAATGAAGTTTCCATGCAGTAGGATATTGAAAAATGAATATTTCTCCTTCTGGTTATGCTGATGTATGACATAGGAAGTGACACCATTAACAGCAGTGTTCCATGTCACAGTCGCACAGTATACGTGCAAATATATATTGTGATATTGCATCTAGTTTTACTTTTCTCCAACATCTCCAATATCACACCATTTGCAAGTGAAGGCAAAAGATCCATTACAGGTGTTCTTATAGATAGATTAATTCCTGCGAAACACCCTGATTTCATTTCCATTCATGAGGGTATGTCCTGGTCCTGCTCAGCTTCTCTGTCATAAGAGTTTGCTCTGAAGATCCTTGCAGAGTAAAAATGTGCTGAAAAGCCATATACTAGGCTACATTAATTAATCTACACAAATAGTAGGATCTTGAGTCCCCCAATTTTACATATCACATCACTAAGGTGTTTACCAGTTACAGTTGTAACAGTACTGGGGTCAATAGATGACTGACAGAATTAACTCATTACATCTAAGTGACGCCTCCAGGTGCATCTGCAGTTAACTCCTACTGACGCCTCTAGGTGCCAAATATTGTTTGTTCATATTCACATCAATAATTCCAAAACCATGTTATGTTCAAAGTTTTAAAAGATTTCAATTAAACCTTACACAATGGCAAACTGAACTCCATTAATTTTCACCTCTGTATAGTGTAGGTAAATAGATATTAACAGTTATTTTTATGACATTAATTTATATAGATATAATTTTCACATTTTTCTAAGTTTCTCAACAACCAAATAACACAGACAGACCTCCTTAGCCTCACATGAAAGCTCTCAGCTAGATGAATAAAATGCTGCTGACAGTATGTGTGTATCCTGAGTGGTTGCTGAGATATTTTAAGTTGTTCTCAAAATATTGCAAATGTAATAGTGACTGTGTTTACTGTGATTTATAAAATTCAGTTTTAAGACCTAGAACCTAAAGAACACTACCACTATAAAGATAGGTCGTGTTGAAGGGTTTGCCATTTATACTTCTTTCATAACCCCTATGGTTCCAGAGATATGAACATTTGTTTGAAATGTAAGGATATGATTTGATTTTGTCAAAAGGCTTAGGATCTGCCCACTGGAAGTTACATTGCAAACTTCCTGAGCTCCATTGGAGTGAATGAGTTAAAGGCAATAAAAAAGTTGTATCGTTAACCAAGATAAACAAGAAAAATGCCAATGAAGACCTTATGATTAGATGAATACATTTTAAATTGTAACTATCAATGCAGATAAGCACTGCACTGCTTGCTTTAAGTGTATAGTGTCATAAATAATGCAGCATTGTCCTTTACAATGCTACATTCCTTTTTGCTGTTTTTTTTTGTTGGTTTTTTTTACAAATTACTAAGGAAGAGAAAGTTTGTTCTTCTTTCAGCTTTTCCAAGTTAGGGGTCGCCACAGCGGAACTCCAGTCCCCTAATGATTGGCAGTAGATTTTTTATGGGTGCCAAGGTGCCAGCTCGACACCCAACCTTCAACGAAGGCACGCCCATTCTATGCATGTCTTTCGAATGCCACTTGACCGCGGGGAGGACATGCAGACTCCACACAGAAGGTACTCCAGCCGAGAAAGTGATATTCAGAAATGGCATAGATCAGCAACTGCTGCTATTTGTACTTCATGTAAAGCATATTTCATCTTTACCTATTATCAGGAATTACATCAATAAAGCTTCCTTAGTGTCCTAGTTCAGTGATAAAATGAAAGCAGAAAGTTGTGCACTGTGTGAATGCCACTATGCTTTATTTTAAATAGAGCATGTCTGGATGGTAATGCTGGAAACGGTAGTTTATCTGGGTTCATTATCACAGAAAATATCCTGATAATATGATGACAAAACCTAGCTGGAATGTCCACAAGCAGTATATGTGTCCAAGCAAAAGACAGTGAGGAGGGTATCAAAAGAAAAAGGGAGGAGCAGTTTGCATTCAGCTACAAAGGACAAACATTCTTTTAACTGGCTGTGCTGTACCTTCAAAGTGCAGGGTAGATACAGAGTTTCCAAAAATTAGTTCATGATAACAGCAAAGCAGAAAGACAAAGATATGAGGTCTGTATCACTTTGTTGAAATGGCAGAAGTTTGAACACCATATGTTCGAACTTCTAACCTCGAAGTGCAAAATCATCGAAGGTTTAGAACAGCGATTTTTTTCCCAGGGAAAAAAAATCGCTGTTCCAAGAAACACACACACAACACAAGTACAGCAAAAAAACAGCAATCCACACACATACGCTTAAAATACTACATCTAACCCTACACTAAACTGTACATACACTACTGTTTATCCACTTACCTTAACCCTAATCCTAAGGTCTGTCACTATCGCACACTCACCTGACCCGTGCCCTAACCCTAACTCACCTATCCCACCCCAACCCTAAAGTCTGTCACTATAGCACACCCACCTCACCCGCGCCCTAACCCTAACTCTCCTAACCCGCACCCTAACATCCACACAATCGCACACCTACCTGAACCCGACCCATAACTTTCCACCACAGTGCTGAAAATCAATAAGCCACAGAAACAGCCCACTGAATTCTTTCCCTGGGAAAGAATTCAGTGTTCCGAGGCTTTGCGATAATCAGTTTTCGAACTTCACAGTTCAAACATATGGTGTTCAAACTGCTGAAGTTTTGATGAACTGATAGGAGCCCAAGATATGCATATGATGAGTAACAATGACCAAAACTTGAAGGAGGTAACACAGTAGCAGTCACCATGCTGAGCAGACTCATTAATTATGCAAGACAGCTCGACTCCTCAGTGAATGACTGCAATTGTCTGTTTACAAAAATACAGTGGTGAAATGGGAATGAAAGCAGGGGATTCCAGTCAGAGACAATGATCTAGAACAATTAGAGGTTTGTCACAACAGTAGCATTTCCTGAAATATGAAAAGGCTTCCACAGGAAACCAGTATTTAACCTGAATCTATCCACAACTCCCTTTTTTTCCTATTTTTGCACATGGGGTTGGGGTGTCACTTCAACAGTGGCAATCATCTAGAGCCAAGGTTTACACCACTGGGTGGCTAGCCCTGCCACGGTAGTTCCACTTTACACATTCACATGCTCACCCACAGCTATGTCCAATTTAACATGTCCAATCCACCTAATGCATGTCTTTGGAATGTAGAAGGAAACCAGACCACCCAGAGGAAACGTATGGGAACACAGGGAGGGCATGCAGACTCCACACAGAAGGCACTCCATATGAGAATTGAACCAGGGAACCTCTTGCTGTGAGGGTCCAACACTATTCACCATTCTACTGTGCCACCCTTAAGTTAAGTGCTGAACCTGAATATGCATGGTTAGTACTCCTATGGTATTGGTGCCCTAAAACAGTTAAATATAATGAGAGTCAGTAAGTGTGATGTTTACCAAAAATACATACACATGTGTACGTAAGGAACGTTAGCTAAAGCACAGACATAACACTGCTGCGTTCAGTGCAAGTACATAGGAAGGTGTGGGACCATAAGTCTTTATTAGCATCTTGTAATTTGTAGATATCAGGGTAGCCCTCAGTACCACGTCCTATCACCTGACTGGCACATACAAGTTGCCATGTATGCCTGCTTCCACAGATAATAGGTAAGTACTAGGCTAGCTGCCCCTGTGGGCCATTTTAAGCCTAATCAAACTATATTAACATAACGACCATTATACTTCACATATATTGCTATATATCATATAACCTAAGCAACAAATTCCTGCCTTTTTTTAAACAACAAACATCTTTAGTAAACCATCACTTACTACATAGGCAATCATATTATTTATATAAATGAAAACAAACCACACTGACACAATCCTAGTGGCAAGTATTTTACATCACAAACCATAGTGACACACTCCCAGTTGCAAACATTATATGTCATCAGTTATAATCTACTCAGTCTTTCTCACTCAAACATTACATAGCTCATTTAAGCCCTGCCACCTTTTAAACCTCATTCCTCCCTTGTATGTATTGTTCCCACAATTCCCATTTTTCCTATGTAGTTTTCTCCTACCCTTTTCTAAAGATCTCAGTTCCAGTTGTTTTATCTTTGTCACTATATTTACTACTTCCAGTATAGTTGGTTTAGATTTTGATTTCCATTTTCTAGTAATTGCTTTTTTGGCAGCCACTATAATTAAACACAGCAAGGCCTTACCATGTCTAGGCAATTCCGATTCTGTATCTCCCTCATCAGACCAATCTGCCAACTCAGCATCTTTGACAGTGCATCCCACAGGGAATCCTTAAAGTCTGCCAACTCGCTGCACTCCCAGAAAATATGGGAAGGAATTGAAGCACACAAAAGCAGTATCTCCCAAAAAGTGTGTTATCTTAGCAATTAGTTAATACATATGGATGCTTTTTTCATAGAATGTGTAACACATCAGTAGGAAAAACATTTTTAAGAGGCACTGCAGAACAGTAAGTGATACTAGTACAGAGGCCTCTCAAAATTAGCACTTCTTCTCTGTTCTTCCATTCTAAGTGAATGAAACTGAGATGTGATAGTCCAGCCATGGGCATTATAATCTCAACAACTGTTGCACTATGAGGAAGATTTAGCTCTAGAAGAAAACAAGCTTTGATCAGGATGTGTGCCCCAAGAAGGACATTGAGGGTTACAAACACAAGAAAATTAGTAGTGACTGCTACTTTCTGCTGAATACAGATTAGCAATGTGTAGAAATTCAAGAAAAGATAAAAAAACAAGTGTTTTTTAATTATTTCCCGTAGTGGTCCTTTAATGACACCCCCACCCATCATTTGAGAGTCTTAAAAATACCTTTTGGCATCTCATTAGCTCCAGAAGTGTTTCAGATGATAGTACCAGTGATAGCTAAGGGCTAGGAGGATTAACTGATGACATTCTAGTCTGGGGTTCAGTGAAGCAGGACTGCGATATTCATCTAATAATGCTGCCTGATAAACTGAGCTTGAAAATTAACAGAACAAAATACCATATTTGTGTTATTTTTCTATCTTGATCACATAAATGTATTATTGTCGGACTCTGATACTTATTATCAAAGTATGAAGTCATTAAGTTGATTCAGCTTGAACATGAAGCTCTATATGAGCTTTTAATGACTAGGATACCTCAGGATTTGTATGAGTTCATAGTGGTAGATAAACCTCTTATTCCAGTAATGCATGGTTTACAAAAGATTCACAAGGATTTGACAAAACCTCCAATGTGACTCATTGTCTCTGGCTGCAGTTGGCTGACAGAGCCTTTGTCTATTTATGTTGAGAGCAAGTTAAAACCTATTTTTGGTAGAGCACTTTCTTTTTTTTTTTTTCAAAACAGGTTTATTGTTTTAACATATAAAAGAAATATCATAACAATTTTATACAAGTAATTAAAAATAGGTATTATTATAATATTCAACAAAACAACTAAAGTATTTACAAAGACATCCACTACAATCAGATCAATTAATTAAACTAAAATACCATGCTATTGAAATTAAAATTTTTTTAACAAATTTTGTAAATTATCCCATACAATAAAATAAGATGTTTTTCTATTTGTTCTAGTCCTAATTGTGTTTATTTCCATATGGCACACTATATTCATAACATAAGGTAGAGCACTTTCTGTTCTCAAAGACACGGGACATTTTTTGCGAACTCTATTTGAGTGTACTGATGGTTCTGTCTATGTTCCTGATTGTATTATGATCACTTTAGATATGTGCAAGTTTTTTTACAGGTATACCCAATGACATTGGGATTAATTCAGTAAGACTTTTCTTGTCTTATCACAGTGACTACTCCAATAACCATATCAATCTTCTATGTTCATTGCTGGAATTAATATTTGAAAACAATGTGTTCATTTTTGATAACAACTTCTATCTTCAGAGATTAGGCATAGTGATAGACACTGTATTTTCCAACAGCTAAGCGAATACGGTCATGGCACATTGGGAGGGTGATTATGTTTTTGGAGAGAATAGGTTTTCCAAGCACATTAAATATTATAAAAGGTTTGCGGATGACATCTTTTTGTTATGGGATGGTCCATTAGTGACTCTTAATTTCATCTCATATTTGGGTAATAGCACTGCCTTTCTTAGGTTTACCATGATTCACTCATCGTTTACATAAGGCCAGTGATGGTCACATTGAGACATGCATTTATGGGTCACCTTCATTTCACCTAAAGTTCATTTGCCTGACAGAAATTTCAGGCAGCCCAATTGCCTGACAGTTCATTTGCCTGACAGTTCATTTCCCCGACAATTAGAAAAAGGCAAGTAAAAGGTATATGTCCTTTTCTCCACTGTAGTGCGATCCTGGAGTTAGAATATATAGTTAAGGGGGTGGGGGGGCACAGCCCCCCCACCTACTTTGGTTTTATATTGTCCAGTTTGTTTTTTATTGTTCACTAAAACCAAAGTAGGTGGGGGGCTTCGCCCCCACATCCCCCAACTATATATTCTAACTCCAGGATTGCCCTACAGTGGGGAAAAGGACATATACCTTTAACTTGCCTTTTTCTAATTGTCGGGGAAATGAACTGTCGGGCAAATGATCTGTCGGGCAATTGGGCTGCCTGAAATTTCTGTCAGACAAATGAAGGTGACCTGTATGTATAGGAGGCCCTGTTGGAAAAATAGTCTTTTACGTCACACAAGCATGCATCCCAGACATATTTATAAGAATGTGTTAAAAGGGCAGTGTGTGAGGGTTTCCAGATTACATACAAATTAACTGGTCTAAAACAAGCCCTTATTGGTTTACATAAAGATTTCATTAATAGGATGTATCAGACAAGTGAGATAAGTAGACTTGTACTGAGGTTCAAGGTTTAAAGAAAACTAAAGGGAAGCCTTATTTCTCTCACAGAAAGTACATAACAGCACTAGGGTTATGTTAATTTACTCAAGTGACATTAGCTTTGTATGTGATATTATCAAGAGAAATTGCCCCATCCTTATGACAGATGAAAGCATCAAATGAGTAGTGGGTGATCGGTTGAGCTTTTGTTTTAAGAATGGTTTGTCTCTTAAAAGACAACTGTGTTATGGTAATAGTATGAAGAGAGCTCTCAGGTCTCAGCAGATAAATACATTCCCTTGCCATGTGAGTTGATTTCTCCTGACAAGTTTTTTATTCACCCGGGTACCAAGAAAAGGTATGCCCCTAAACTTTATGTGGATTGCAAAAGTATGAATTTAGTTTATATAGTAATTTGTAACATGTGTTCCCATTTCTACATTGGTATAACAAATCGTTATTTTAAGGAGCAGTTTCTTGAAAATCTATGGGATATACGGAATGGTGATGCATCTAATGCACTTGCAAACCATGTAGCCTCTTTTGTCACATAAACTATTCGGTTCATGGTTTTGCAATTGGTTAGCAAGGATATGAGAGGGGGAGATATCAGAAATGAGACTGAGGTAGCAGCAATGAAGAGGATTATCACAATTCAAGCCAATAAGGGTTTTGGTCTTAAAGGAACTGTGCCTTTATTGCCAGCTCTGAAATCACATAAATTGTTTTATTGAATGATTACTGTTGTTATTTAAATATTGTTTCTTTTAACCTTTTTAATTATGGTCTGAAGAAGTACCTAAGTGTGTGAAAGCACTCACCTATTAAAATTTTGTGGCTTTTAGCTTTGCTGGTTGGTCATTCATTTTTCCTGTATTTTATCTTGTGTAAGGCCAACCTTTAGCCATGTTGCATATTTTTTTCATTTATTCTTCTTTGATTGTCATGTATAACTATTGCAGGTGTAACACATCCATCTCTGGGCTGGGTGGCCCTGTTTCCTCTTGCCTTCTTCCTGTCTCTACCAAATCTTCTTCAACATATTGTCTTTGGCTTTCCTTTACCTGTAACTGGACCACTGTAATCTGTTCTCCTTGACCTTCTCTGCAACTGGGACTACTTTGGTTTCTTATCTGAGGGTCCTCATTTATTCATCTGTCTTGCAGTATACATAATACCACTTGTCTCAGGGAATTCATCTCCATTACTTCAAACTTCTACAACTGCTCTGCCTTCACTATCCATGTTTCATTGCCTTACATAAACACTGTTCACATCACTGTTTTGTACACCTTCTTTTGAGCTGCTTTAGCATTCTTCTGTCACACACTACACCTGCTACTCTGTCATTTGGCTGCAGCACCTCTGATTCTAGCTCACCCTCCTCATTCAGACTTCTCTTAACACCAATCACCCTTCCCAGATATTTGAATCTGTTAACCTGTTCAATTATTTCCCTTCTATCTCAGCTATAAGTTTCTCCAGATTTTCTCCATTTGACACCATGGCACCTGCCTTGCCTGTACTCACTTAAAAAAAAAAAAAAAAATGAACCTTCAGTTTTGCATTCCATTGTCATACAAACTGCCAATCTCCTGTATGTGACATCATCTGCACCTTTCTGGATTTGTCCTCTCTATTTTTCTAATGCAGCCAATCACCCATATGATCAGCAGTGGGCACAGAGGTGAACCCTAACACACACACACACACACACTTCTACTGGGCGCCCACTTATGAGTCTGGACACTATTTGTACTTGTGTCAGTGTCCTTGTACATAGCTTGCACTAATTCTGCCAACTTTTCCAAAATGTCAAATCATTGCAAAATTCCCTAAATCAGCTTTTTATGGACTTATCATATGTTATTTACAAGTCTAGGAATACCCAGTTAGACACTTTCCTCATCTTCAGCTTCTTCTCCATTATATGTCTCACTGTAAACACTGGATCATTTGTGTTGTCTCCTGATCTGAATTCAAACTGTATCCTGATCTAAATGCAAACTGCTCATCTCCCATATAATTTTCTACTATTCTGTGCATTGATTTATCCTTACATCGGAGACTGATTGCTGTGAGTCTATCACTATGACATCCCTCACTGTCTTCAGAAGGTTTCTCACCATAATTCCCATACCACGTTTACTCAGTTCTCCCTCTGAGTAGTAGACTCTTGATCTCAAGGCAAGTAAGTTTGCTGCATTGCCCCTCTACCTTGTATCCTGGATACACAGGATACCCACCTCCTCCATAGTGACCATCATATCATACACTTCCAAGCTGCATTCTTTCAGTACAGCAACCATAGTTCATGTTTGTCAGACTGAGTGGTTTTACAGCTAGCTTTGAGCACTAGACATACTCCAGCCAGTATCTTATTGACCCAGGGATGTGGGCTTTATTGCAGACACACACTGGCCAGTAGGGGGCGTTATGAGGTATCATTATGACAGGATGGCTTGATGACATGAGATTACTACATCCTCTCATTAAACCATATTCCTCCATTAAGACAAACTGTCAGGTATTGTAGGTTTGCTGTTTAAAAGTGACATAATAAGAATTCCTATTCAGCTGCATGAATGTATGTTGTCTAAGGTAACATGAATGATATCTTGGTATAAGAAAGAGCAAGGAGGGCACAAAATGTCATCTATTGATCCAATACAGCTGTACAAACAGAGTAGTTAGTGCAAATTGTGAAGTTTGTGTAATGTTTAAGAATTAAAAACAGAAAAAGTAACTGGTACCCCATGATATTATCTTATTACCTTGGCTAAACTAGGAGTACACTTGCGCCAATATGAAAATAAACCTTTTCTCTTATGTGTCAACTGTTGTTTAAGATTCCATGAAGTACAGTTACAGCATTATATCAGTTAGCCACTGATTACTGTACACAGTCCATTCTTGTGATATCTGACAAAGGTCCTCAGCCTGTGGGTTAGGAGTTTCATATTATTATCAAACAATAGAAATCCAGACAAGTTACATCATTTCTCAGGTTTCCTTAGTCCAATGAGTAAGGTGAATGTTGTTGTTGTTGTTGTTGTATCTTTCGGCTTTTCCCGGTTAGGGGTCGCCACAGCGGAAATCCGGTCCGCTAATGATTGGCAGTAGATTTTTACATACCGACTTGCCAGGTAGGACGCATAACCTTCAACGAAGGTACGCCCATTCACGCATGTCTCCACACAGAAGACACTCTAGCTGAGAGTCGAACCGGACAGCATCTTACTGTGAGGCGACAACGCTACCGCAGTAAGGTGAATGAATGGTGCAAATTATCAAAAATGTATTAATGAAATTTGAGCTCTCAGCTGATTGATGCTTGTTCATTCCCGAGTATGGAAAGACTCCATTACAGTGCACAGAAATGTCAACAGCAGAAGTCCTTATGGATCAATGTCCAAGACAAAACTGCCCACAACATTTTCCTTACTTCTACCAAAGAGCAAATAATCTGCAATCGAAATGCCATAGGAAATATGACAAAAACAGAAATTCTCCAACTAATCAGTTAAAACATTTCTGCTATAAAAGAAGGGAAAGTGTCAAAAATAGCAAAGAACCTGGTGGAAAATACAGTTTTTGTAAAAATTATAGATGCAGGCCACTGTGCAAGGATATTCTGATTCTCCTAAATCATTGTTCATACAGGAAACAGATGTACAAAATCAAATATACCACAGAAACATAATTTATTTGAAATTCGTGGAACACGCCAGTTGCACTCTGAATTGGGAATAATGCAAGTTTGTTATGCACCTCTCTAATATCAGACAGGTGCATAACAAGTTTTGTAGTACATGTCGCACAATTATGCTCCAGAATCAGCAAAATATAAACTTGTTACATGTTTCTGTAGTGTAAGACCCGATTTTAACAGCATTTATGGTGTCCTTAACAAAGCTTGTTAAGGACAGCCTAAGCACTGTTAAGACTAGATCTTGCTCTATGAGAGTAACAGTAGACAGTGACAACTGGCAAAGAACAAAGGCAAAAGGTAAAACAGCTTTAAAGAGTTCTTGAAACTTCACTCTGACACATTTATAAAGAGAAAGTGTGGCAGACCAAAGTGTGTAACAGTTTTTAAAGCTGTTAGCTCTAAAGAGGGGCACTTTATCTCTGATCTTGCTTCATATTTTTGCCCTTTCCCTCCTAAAATTCTTGATTGTCTAGTAAAGCACTAAGTATTACAGTGTCAATAATGTCAGACATTAGAGTTTTATATGATTATTCTGACAAAGTGTACTCTTTAAACCAAAATATACACATAGCAGGCATATGCAGTACTGCAGAGGAAATCTTATGCAGTATCTGCAAACTATATGGTAGAGCATCTCTCTTGAGTTGTGACTTGACACAATTCTCACAACAGAAATGTTGTTGCTGTAGAAACGAATGTTATTGCCTTCTATATCAGGACTACAGGATTTTAAACTATTGGGAGTTAGGGACTGGTGGTTGGAGGTTGGCATAAGGGTTAAGGTGCTTACCTTACAAATAAAAGGTATAGAGACAGATTCCCATCTTTGGGAAGCAATGTTTGGCTTAAAAATGCCCCCTGGGATTTTTAACCTAGTAGTCACCTATGATAGGTGAATATTAAATGTTCATTTTTAGAAAAATCTTATGTTTGCAAAATATATATACTTAATCATAAGATAACAAAATTCTACTTAAGGAATGTGAGTGTTGTACTGCTGTGTTCCCCACATGTATTATCAGCAGTGCAGATAAAATCAATGACAGAAGTATTATTTTCCCACAGAAATTACTGTATCCCATGTAGACTAACAGCCTATATGATTATTGTGCATGAGATTAAAGCTTTTCTCTCACAGCTATAGCATTCAGGATTCAGCTCAGACCTGTATTTATTGTATCTGTGAGTTTTTCCAGATAGTGCAGTCTCTTCCCACACCCCAAAGAACATGCTGGCTGATTTGCTAGTCCAGATCGTCCATATTCCTTACATTTACCATTGCCCTTACGGCCTAACTTATGTTGAAAAAGTCTTTACCAGATCATTTCACTTACCAATCACCAAATAAATAAATTAAGAAAATATATCAGAGAAAACATATTCTGACTTCTGTCTGTTGTATTATTTCAGTATGTCTATGGTAATAATGCGCATAAATTCTGTGCCTCACAGCCACATTCTTAGAAAAAAAGAAGCAAAAAGAGAGACCATATACTGTATCAAGAAACAATTTATTAATGATCTGGTGGGCTGTGCAAAATATTAAGAGGGCAGTACAGTGACACTGTGTGATTGACAGAACTAGAAGGAATGTAATGACTAATTTGTTGTAATTTCTCTTTATGAACCAATGCCCAGCTCATATTCCAAATGTGAAACATCCCCCAGACACTCCCTTTTTTAGAATTTCCCTTCATACTGATTTCATCTTAGAAAAGAAGACAGTAGCAAGTATTAACGCCTTCCAGAAGATGTGAGATTGATTGGGACAGAGTCTGCATGCTGCAAAAATGACATGTTTATGTTGTTGATAGTCACAGTATTGGCCATTCCTGTAGTGTCTAAACAAGGTGCTGGGAAAGAAAACTATGGCAGACTTTGAGGGCAGGTAGCATGCCTGAAGAGTTTCAGATTACAGCAAAGGCTGACCTTGTAACAACACATTTGATAATTAGATGTACATGGAAAGGAAGAACCACCTCACTCCTGGCTGATTTCATTATAAAGTGGATGGCTGTTTGAACTTGAGACTCAATTGCACTGTAAGAAATATGTTAAAAGACCACTGCTGTTTACAAGGTTAAATGAATAATGCTCATTCAGCTTCACAAACTAAACTTGGTGCAGTACCTGCAAATGTATACAGTGATTACACACTAGGTTTTTTCTTCTAGCATTTTCTAAGAAACCCTGAAAGCTGCAATAAAATAAAGCAGAAGGAAGCAGATGACACAGGAGTACAAATTATATTTATACTCCAATTTGGGTAATTAATTCTCTATCATCTCAATAGGTTCCCTAATAAATATTTCATTTCCCTTAATGACAGTATTTAAACTGAGTAATATTTTAAAGATAATCATTTGACTTTGTTCTACGGTTTCCTCTACCCTTTCTCTGGACTTTGGTAGTCAGATAGAAAAGAACGAATAGAGGGTTAAAAAAAAGAGCTGTTCACAAAAGAAATTAGAAAAGGAATATCAAATGTCTCATGTCTATAAATGTAACAAGAGCACCTCCCAGAGGCAGCTTTAACTAGTCCATTGTCGCCACTGCAGAAAATATTCCACAGACAAATTCAGCTGAAAAAAACAAAATGCGGTTATTATTTGGCACAATATGAGCTCTACAACAGAGATAAATGGGACAGTGTTTTCTTTTTTTTATTTGAAAGTGCCAGGTGCATCTGCTGCCACATTCCATACAGGCCAAATCACTTGCTTTGACAATGTGGCATGCAGTGTTGCAAAAACAAGGCATCATAGCAATCTGCATCAAGAGTAATGTAAAATCTCTTTGTGTCTGACTTCGTACAGCAGATTTAAGCTGTAAGATGAATCCAGTGGGAATTTTGCAGTTAACATTTCATCGAGCTGGAAAACAGAAATGCATTTTTTTCTTTCCTCTGCCTTCCAATCTCTCTCTCTCTCTCTATCTATCTTTCTGAATCCTGTTTTCTCTATTAATTCTTGTATGTGCATGAGTGATATTTGTTTTTATTTATATCACTAGAATGTGATGTTTTCTGCAAAATGGCCATAATATGAAGGTTAAATAGGTGTTTCTGAAGCTACATGTATCAAGTAAAAATAGAGGATCCCTCTTCGTCAGCCGTCTTTGCCAATAATCATTTACCATTCATGCCTTCCTACAGGGTTTATAATAAAGCATTGCATCTTGATGTGTTGACTAAAATAATCATAAAAATAATGACAAAACTATACAAATTTACAAATGCAAGCTACTGCAAAGAAATCATAATATTAAATTAAGCATTAACAGAACAGTTATTCCCCAGTCTTAAGGCTTTACTCAACACCACCAATCCCTAAATTTTTTAATTCTGAAGTAAAGTGGGTATAAAATGAAGAAATGATTTATATGCTAACAAACGTCTCTTTTTATCTTTATTCTAAATTGTCATACCTTGAAATCAGTGCTAATACAAGGCAACTGCAACAAAACAGAACCTGATCAAACAACTAGTTTTCCACAACATCAACTAAAAATCTGTGCCATTCCAACTCTTGACAAAATAGAACATAGACAAACAGTGTTACCATCCCTCTGCTTGTCTCCCTACTTAGAAGAAGCCTTATTCAAAAAATGCCCAAGCCTAGAAGTAGCAGCAAATTAATCAAATTGCTGCAAGTATGAAGATGAGAGAAGTCTCTCTGTATAATATTCCAGGGTTAAAATTCCACATGTAGATATTTATCACTGTATTTATGAGTCCCCTAGAAGTAAGCTGTAGCAGCACCAAATATCTTTCATATCTGCAAACTATATTTGTCAACCCATGAGATTCCACAGACAGGCAATGTGTACTGCCATCGCCAAGCCTGAGTAAGGACATACTCCTTGGCAGCCCTAATATTAAGTGATTAGTGAAACCTTATCAAATTCATTAAGTTGTATTCCACTGTGTTGTTAATCCTCATTATTATTATCATAATCATCACCAATGCCCTTTTTCCAATTTTTATATGGAGTCAGGGTGTCATGTCAACTGTTGCCACCTCTATTGTTTCAGAGCTACTTTCCTACCTTCTTTGGCAGTCATGCACACCTGTCTCAGGTTTTCTTTCATGCCATGCAATCTACACATCTCCTGGCTAGATGCCCTATTCTCTTCTTGCCTTCTTCGTGTTACCCACACATCTACTTTGCCACATAGTCTTCTGCTTTCCTGCAGATGTGACTGAAATTACATAACCTGTCCTGTTTAAGTTTACTACAAGGCTACTTTGGATTCTGGTCTAATGTCTTAATTTCTTCATCTGTCCTACAGCATGAACTCTACTATCCATCTCAGGTGCTTCACCTCCATCATCTCAAGTTCTGCTTTCACTGTCCAGGTTTCTGTGTATTACAGAAGTACTGTTATCACCTCTCTTTTACACACCTTACTTTTTAATTTCTTTGACATTTGTTTTGTCACTCACTGCCCCTGATACTTTATGTCAAGTTAACTGCAGCACATTTGATTCTAACTTTGATCTCTTCATTCAGACTTCCCTTCTCCTCAATCACATCTCCCAGATGTCTGAAGCTGTTAACTTGTTCCACTGTTTTTTCTTTCTATCTCAGTTTTAAGCTTCTTTTGATTTCCCCATTTACTGCCACGACTACTGTTTTGTCTGTAGTCATTTTCATCTCATATGCCCTCAGTTCTGCACTCCATTCCACTGTAATTTGATGAAATTCCTGTTCAGAGTCTGCTTGTAATGCCATATCATTTACATACAGCAGCTTTGTCAATTTGTCCCCTCTGACCTGTTTGCTGATGTAGCCCATTATCACTATGAACAGAAATTGGCTTGGGCCTGAGCTCTGA
>NC_056737.1:573104579-573129579 GCF_019279795.1 Protopterus annectens
ACCAGGTAAAGGATGTTGCTTCCTCTAGTTGGGTTAAGAATGAGCTGGTACAGGGCACCGGAATTGATGAATTCCAGGAAGTGTTGGGCCAGTGTATTGGTGCATGAGTACTTTTCCCATTTGATGGATGGGTAGTTGAAGTTACCTAGTCTGAGAGTGTTGGGTTGGACCCTAATAGTTTCCAGGGCGCTTAGGAATGTGGAGTTAGAGTCTTGGGACATGGTTGGGGACCTATAGCAGGCTACAACCTGAATCACCAGGAAATGTATGATTCTTTTCGATTAAATGAATCAAATGCCACTTATTACCCAAACAGTCTGATGTTAGTTATCTGTTTGTCAAAGTCAGAGTTTGTAATTAATATTTCATAGCACAACCTCCATGCATACATAACAGTAGGTATATTTAAATTAGACTGCTTTACAAGTAGACAGTTTGTTTATTAGCTGCTTTTTAAAAGCTTAAAGATTTATGCAATTGACAGCTTTGTTGATGTATAGAGACTACAGTCCCAGCTACAGCAAATATGACTGGGTCCAAGTGGCAGACCTAGCATGTGAGCTAAGACTAAGAGCCTGGGGGAAGGAAGTAGGCTATCTTCCACATGGCATCACCCGATGAAGGACAAAAGTCTAAAACCAAGTGCTTAAGTGGTCCAACCTGAGTGTATCCCAGTGTAAGTGAATGAATGTCAGCTAGTACCGGGACTGCAGAAGCATCATTTAGGTCAGTGTTTATGAGTGCTGTATGCATGATATGCAAGAACAGCCTAGCAAGTATATCCACACCACCTGCAGATGAAGACAACCTCATGGAGCTCAGCTCTCATCTCCCGATACTATAATAATAAGTTTGGTCATCAAAGCTCAACTCTTCCTGTAAAGGAGAGAGCTCTCATGAGTTGATGTAAAATGCTATGCTAAATATGACATGGGAGTGAATAGGTCTGTAGAATATCAGAAGCCTATTCAGTCCAGCTGGTTGGGGAAGAAAAATAACACTACATGCTTTGCAAGGATAAAATAAAATATATGTTTATGCAAATTCAAACTATAAGCTAAGAAGCAGAAAAAAAGAAAAAGAAAGACTCCAATTCATAAGCCTAGTTAAATCATTAAAAAACTTTTAATAGTATCTAACAAGGAAACCCTCCTTACACACTTATGTAGGACATTACCAAGTGCTGGCATGGTCATGGAAAACATAATGTTACCTGCCTGATGCAGTTCTATTGATGAAGTCTTCTGGAAATGCCCTTTGGTAGTGCATGTACCATAGCTCAGGTAGCATGGAATCATGAAAAATGGTAGTAGCCTGTCTCTGGGAATTCTAGAGTCTTATATTTCAGTATTCCAATCCTGAAATTAGCTATGAATAAACAGTCACAATAAAGAGCAGTAATATGTTCTTAATGGAAATATTTGTTAAATTTTACTCACTGTACACCTCAAAATCTAAAACATGAGTCTGTCTTCTGTAAATGAGACTGCATGCAGGAAAGATGGGCACGAGAGAATTAAAATCTTCCACTGATGAGAAAAAAATATGGCTGGCAAAAACCCACTCCTGAAAAGTGCTGATAGAATGCAACTTATAGAACTTGTCCTCTAATCTTTTGGTGGTGACTGTCTTGTCTGGGTCTTGGAAATTCCATTTTTTGTCCAATTATTACCATATCAAACCTGTACATTTACTGTGGAACTTTAACACACAATAAACTGCATAAAAAGCAATAGTTAGCTGCAGTATCAGTAGGAATTTAAACTACTACTTTTAGTGTCACATAAATGAATTGAGGACTATTAATTTGCATCTGTGGTATACACCAGAAACAATACCATCCAAGAAGTCTACAGTTTGTCATATACAATTTCACCCAGTCTTAGAACATTGCCAGAGAAAGATCATGTCAGCACTGCACTTTGTCAGAAATGACTGTATTACAGATGTCATGCTTTCAGTTCTGGTTGCACAGGAATCTGAGAAGAGGGAAAAGAGAGTTAAATATTTGTTTGCCATTTTTTTCTCTGAGTGTGTGTGACTTCACATTTAATATATAGTGACTGGAAGTGTAAAGAATTGCTCCCACATCAAGGGTGTAGGGGTCTTGTCCACAGCAAAAAAGAATGTTTAGGAGCATTGCACATTTTGTTGCATGTTGCAGCATTATAGCAACCTTTTGCAATTGTAGGTGTTTTGGAAGCAATTAATCACGTCAATTAAAGTGGATACAGTTAATCTTAGTGGATCCAATATTGTCCATAAAAATACACCAATTAACTTCTTTCCAAGAATAAAACCAAATCCTAGCTCAATAATGCATGGCCAAAAGATCACATAGCATAATGCAGAAAATATCAGTAATACATGGGAAGTATTAGGTAAATAGACCTTTTGAGAAAACCCAGATACAAACATATTAACTGAAACTTGGCTCAGTAAAGACACATTGTTGTCTACAAGTAACACTAGGTGGCAGTGTACTCTTCTTGGTCAGGAAATGATACTAATAAACAATGCTCTAGACATGTGATGTCTCTGGGCTCAACAATGGGAGGAGGGGTTTGCACCAAAATCACTATAGCACTTATTCTACTACCTATTTCCATGCAAGCATTTGGAAATATCCTACAAGCTACCTTGAAAGACTACTTCAGAAGAAATTTCATTTTAATAGAAGACACAAACACATACCTCTCAATTGACCAGAATTTTGCAGAATGTCTTTGATTTTGTTTCATATTTTGCCCTGTCCCTTGTAAAATGTTTAATTTTCTGATAAATCACAGAGGATTATAGTCAATCAATAATGTCAGGCATCAGGGTTTCATGTTCCTTACTGTTCACAAAAGGCGCACTGATGAAAAACCTATTGTTCTATTAACTTTTAAGTGCATTTGAATAATGTTTAAATTTGTCCCTGATTTTGGGCCTTTCTTCTGCCATTATTTTTGGCTTTGCCCATAATTCTTGAACAAAACCATTGAGAAGTTATCATTAGTATCAGTTTGATATGTCTAGCTAAAGTAACTATGTATAGAGTTTTAATGCAGTATAAATTACTTCAAACTTTAATGAACCAACAAGCAGATAATCCAAATTCCCACCAGGGGTATGAACATACTGGATCTGGTTCTCACTAAAATGGAAGACTGCTGTGCCCACCCTAGTGTAATGTCCTCTCTGGTAAGGTCAAACCATAAAGCTGTCTTCTTTGAAATAAAAATAAAATTCAGGAACCCTGCTATCCATAGAATATTTAGGAACTATTCTAAGGAAAACTTTCTACTATTAACTGATAACCTGCCAATTTTTTATGCCCCACCCCAAACCATGAGAACTCTGATGCCTATGTGGAATTATTCACACAGACCCTTGTACAATCCTATTAACAGATTTATAGAGATAGCTCTGCCTACCTGGAATAAGCACAGAGCAAACTTAAAAAACAAGCTTCCTCGGTGGAATCCTAACATTAATAGGTTGTATAACAAAAGAAAGAATGTCATGGCAAAAATTAGTAAGTGTAACACCCAGCAAGATTAAAAATCTCTCATCAATCTAAGCAAGCAACTCAGAGGGCAAATCGAGTCTCCCAAAGTTAAATTTGAGGTAAAAATAGCCTCCCCGGGAAAGGACAGCCAACTTTTCATCAAAAGGGAAGAACATTTTATTTAAATTCTGCTTAAATATTTTAAGTTGCACTTATAGTGACCTGGCTGGTTATACTTTTTTATACTTGTTTGTTTTTATCCATGTTTTAACTAAAAGAGTTATCTGTTTGCATTTTTTTTAATTTATTTTTCCGGGACCTTAGTCTGGTAGCTTTATTTGTATTTGTAGAAGATTGTGTATTACTGTGAGATTTTATCATTGTTTTTACATTATACTGTACTTCACTCTATATAAGTAGAATTACATGTAAAAGGTAGCTTTTTATATTTTTAACCCTGACTGGGGATTCAGTCATGTAGCTTTGTTCACAGTTGAGGCAAGACTGTGATCTACTTCCAGATTTGAGCCTCATTTAGTAATTTATTACAGCATTTATTCGGCCCTTAGCAGACCAATCATTGCATATAATGCCCCCTTTGGCATCTACCTGATCAGACATATGCAACAGTTGGAATGCCCTCAATGGTCCCTTACCAGAAGAATCCTGGGTATAAACACGTACTATATAGATCACCTTAAAGCCCTATCTCTATACTTGGTCTCCTACAAGTTACTGAGAGGCAGTCCATGTCTGGTATACAAAGCATTCTCAGATCCACCTGTGATGGACCTTTTGCACATCCACAAAATGAATAGCAACAGAACCACTAGATCCAAGGATTTAAATTTTGCTTGTGACATAAATAAGACATGTTGATGAGACAGATATGTATCTCAGAGGATCCCAATGCTCTGGAGCAGGCTACTCATCCATGTGAAGCAGAGTCCATCCCTAGCACTATTTAAGCGTAACCTTGACCAATGAATGGGAAATTAGAAATTCACTCAATGTCTCTGATAGACAAAGGCAGACAGTAATGAATAAACTGTCATACTCATGTCTCTGACAGACAGAGGTAGACAGTAATACACAAACTAACATACCCCACAACATAACATCTAGAAAAGTCCTAAGTAACATACCCATTCCTAATAAATGCCCATGATACATAGAGACCCAATTGGGTTGAGTTGCATGGCTAGGCTTATAAAGGTCCTAGTGGTCATTAGTCTGGTATATACCTATGAACCTATAAACTCAGGCTTCTAATCATTTAACACCTGAAGTGAGAATAGCAAGCAGTTGGATTGTCATTGCTACACTACAAAATTATGCATTATTACTAATATCCTTACATTCCCAAGCACTACACAATCAAACCAAACTACTCTGAATTAGGTATGTCATTTTAACACCTTTTCATATTCTTGTAAATATTATTGTTTAACCCTAAAGAGGGTGAAATGGCTACCTATCCCAGCTAGAACCACCACCATTATATTAAATACCTTTATATATAAATTAAGAAATATGGAACACTGCCCGCAACTTGCCCAGACATTAGCTATTGTTCCCAGTCATTCCCCTCTTAGGGCCACTGACCAGAGTGCCTTTAAAATGAGGAAACCAACATGTACTATAACATTGCTGTAGAGGGGTTTCAGAAAGGCTGTACCTTCTAGCTGGAAACTGCCTATTAGCACTGGAATAAGCAAAACCTGTACAACATCAAGAAGAAACTAAAACAATACCTTTTAGATAACCATAGATGTCACTATTTCTGAGACAACAGCTAATGTCAGCTATTTTAAAAACTAATTATGTGACCTTACAATACTGTGATCGCCAAGATTTCTGGATGCATCTAACATATGTTTGTAAATTAATAAAATCTATGTTCTTTCCTCTAATCTCATTTACTGGAAAAGTTCACCAGACTCTGCTACAACTTGCTGTGAGGGAAAGGTTAGTTTGCTTTTGCTTTCTTGTATTTATGCTACTTTATTGCGTTCTTTTATTTTGTATGTTGTGATTTGTTTTACCACCGTCACACCCTGGTACTGTTCTGCTCATAAACTCAACTGACTTTCTAGTTGCCTGCCTGTTACGTTAATTTGACCACATATCTCCTTCCCTCTCCCCTTTCATTGGCTGTTGTAAGCAAGCACAAAATTATCATTTTGTGAAATCACTCCCCTTCACCTATTTAAATTTATTGGCCATCCCACTGTATTCCATTGAACCAGAATACAAAGTGCCCACCCCCTTTCAATCTATCTTTCTCTTTTAAAATTAGTGGCTCTCCACTTAGACAGCTAACGTTTAAGTTACCCCCTCTTTCATATCTAACTGCTTAGTGCACAGCACAGTGCTTAGGATATTAACCATCTTTTTACATCTTCTCTTTAAAATCTGTAACACCTATTGCAAGACCACCAATTATTAGGGAGCCCACATTCTTTCTCTCAGTAGTCATCTTGAGATTAGTGTTTCTGTTTTCTCCTGCTGAGAGAAGGAACACAGGGACATTATTTCCTAAACACTGCTGATCACCAGAAAGCCTAATAACTGCTTCATAGGTGACAGCTTGGAATTTGTACTTATATTCTGCTCCTGGTGAGAAAAGGAGCAGAATGCATTGATTCCTGACTGTTTCTGGTTGACTGGCCAGTGAGTATCTGATCTTGACGTTCCTGATTGTTTTTTTTTTTTCTATTCAAGGCATCTATCAGGAAAAGGCTACAACAAGCATACAGATCTTTGCATTATCTGGGACAAGACTGTGGATCACCAAACAGGCTGTGGCCTGCTTCTCATCTTGGAATTAGAGCTAATGTTTTGATTCTGGTGAGGGAAGAAGCAAAGGAGCATTGTATCCCAGCAAAGTGAAGCTGTGGTGAGACCAGCAATAGTAGTAGCCAGGCAGTAGCCATTCACGTGACTCCCCCATTTTCATAATTTTTGACAAGATAAGTCTTTGTTTTCAGTAAGAGAAAATAAGGCTCAAAGTGTCACCAACAAGGCTTTAATACTGTTTAAAACAAATTAGTGCTTTCATCTTTCAGGTATGTAGACTTCATCAGATAATACCAAAGATGATTCAAACAGTTTAAATACATTTCATAATCACGTGTTTCCTTAACCTCTCCCTCCTAAACCTATGCTCCGTATTAAAGTTTTACCTACTAATATAGACATTTACAAAGTTACAAAATTCCTTTCATTTTATATAAATATACATACCCCAGTAATTATACTGGTTAAACTTATTTAGTATATGCCTTCATTTTTAATAAACCATTAACTGATATTCATTAAGATATATTTGTCAGCATAATTCCCATTGTTCGAGTATAATATTCCACGTTTCACCTCTGGGACTACGTTCTACTTTTTCCAAAACAGTAAATAAAAAGTAATGATTAGTATTGTATTTAATATGTTTATAAACAGCATTGGTTATTGTATTCTTTTTAATTTCATAAATGCGCTCATAAATTCATTCCTTTAATTTTTCGCTCTGTTTTGCCAACATAGAATGTGGTACATATTTTGCATACTACTATATAAACAACACTTTGGGTATTACAGTTAAATTTACCTGATATATTAAAATTCTTGTCACCAATACTTAATATGTTACCTATTTGTATGTGTCTACGCTGCTTACAACATCTGCATTTGGTCATGTTATTTACTAAATTATCTTTTCTATCTTTTATTAAAGTATCAAATACATTTTAAAGCTATCTCCTCTCTTATATATAATTCAAGGTTGTGGACCAAGTTTAGTATATGTATCCTTATTACTTCTAATTAAATACAAGTTCTTATGTATAATGTCTAATATATTATGACTATCAATTAAATATGTAGTGATAAATGCATGACTACTTATTCTACTGTCATGTTTTTGGGTATCATGTATGCACAAGCACTGAAGCCCAATAAACTCTTCTTTAACTGGAACAAATACGCCTCAGTTGAAAAACAAAAGTTCTTTATTATTTTACCATAAGGTTTGAAGATGCACGAACAGATGATAAAATCAAGACACAGATAAATCCAAATGGTAATCGAAGTAAATCAAGCGCTTTCACCCGTTACCATGACGGGCTTTATCAAGATGAACCACCTAGTAAACCTTGTGTGCTTATATGCAGGCTTTAAAATCAATTATTCAATTAAAATAACGTACAAATCAGATTATATCAATTCAAAATACAAGGCATTGCTTTTTGTTTAAGTTGCTTAAAGCAACATCGCATTTTCAGTATTCAAAGTTAATACATGCGGTAAACGTGTTTTAACCAAAAGAACGCTGTAACACGTTTACAAAACTTTTCTTTTTCAGTCATTGGTGTTGTACAACAAAGATCTAAATGGTGTACTAAGTAAAAATTGCATTTAATAAATTCCTAAGATTAGAATGAATACCTGCCTAGGTTCTTAAGATATTTACAAACCTCGTGGTTGCCATGATTTCTAAATATTTACTTCATACAAGTAACTAACATAGTATCACTAGTCTCCTTAAATTAATAAGGGCAAAGTTATAATTACAATGAATTTTTAGGAATTTTTAGTATACAATCATACCACATTTAATAGATGATTGACATAAATAACATCTTAGCTTGTTTAAACAACTTGCAACCACTATGGTATGTTGCTTTTTATGACAATAAAAAATTTCTTGGCCACTTTTTAGGTGAATACCACCTAACCACAATGCAGTATTGCACTTTTATTTTTGGTGGCTAAATGGTTTGAGTCACCTTATTGTACAAGATTATTCTCTTCAAATAACATCCTTGCAAAAATTGAGCAAAGCACGCCCTTACTATTTACAGCATTAAATATTTTCACATTTCAAAATATTTTTATAAGTATTTATAATTAATAAATAACATTATTTATTTAGTTCAATGTCCATAAAATTATAACATTACTAGGAATTTAATTAATATAAATTTGTATATATTTCTTATTTATTTATTTAATAACTTAATAATTTATAACACTTATGAATTACATAGGTATCAAATCATCATAAAAAACAATGTATATTCAAACAATAAGAAATAATTTATAAATTGTTTATGTAGTGGCTAACCATCATTACGAATTCCTTAGTGGTCTCACAATTAATATTGACCTCTTACTTCTATATAATGATTTTTAATAAAATGTAGAAAATATTCAGTTAATGGTGGGTTTAGGTAATGTAAAATAATAGGTATTTAACGCTCCTTTTCATGCTTCGCTATTCCACTAGTTAGATTTTTTACTACTAAGATGAATTGTATACATGTATTTATTCATTTTAAACAGATCATCATTTTATAACAAACTATTTTATGATATTTAGTACAACAATATTTATTTATACAACTGATATCAATTTTAATACTCAGATTCAAAGTAATAAGAATTAGTTCTGTAAGCGTATAAATTTTATTACAAGTTTGGTTATGTACTGCCGCAATATATCCGTAGTCCTGTATAAGCATGAGATTATACTTTTGTTAAGATTTCAATATTGTACAACACTTTTTAAGACTAGTTGAGTAGAAAGTATTGCAAATAATTTCTTAGTATGTTGTTATATTTTTCAGTGTTAGTTACTTGTATAAAGTAAATATTTAGAAATCATGGCAACCATGAGGTTTGTAAATATCTTAAGAACCTAGGCAGGTATTCATTCTAATCTTAGGAATTTATTAAATGCAATTTTTACTTAGTACACCATTTAGATCTTTGTTGTACAACACCAATGACTGAAAAAGAAAAGTTTTGTAAACGTGTTACAGCGTTCTTTTGGTTAAAACGCGTTTACCGCATGTATTAACTTTGAATACTGAAAATGCGATGTTGCTTTAAGCAACTTAAACAAAAAGCAATGCCTTGTATTTTGAATTGATATAATCTGATTTGTACGTTATTTTAATTGAATAATTGATTTTAAAGCCTGCATATAAGCACACAAGGTTTACTAGGTGGTTCATCTTGATAAAGCCCGTCATGGTAACGGGTGAAAGCGCTTGATTTACTTCGATTTCCATTTGGATTTATCTGTGTCTTGATTTTATCATCTGTTCGTGCATCTTCAAACCTTATGGTAAAATAATAAAGAACTTTTGTTTTTCAACTGAGGCGTATTTGTTCCAGTTAAAGAAGAGTTTATTGGGCTTCAGTGCTTGTGCATACATTTTCCTTGCCTTGTGGGACTTAGTTCGTTTTTTCAGCGTTTGTTTTTTGGGTATCATGCTTATTCTCAATGTACCCCTCTTGTTTATTCTCAGTATTAATATTTAATCCTTGCATCCCATTATCACCTTTATTATGTGGTAAAGGGATATTATTTAATAAGGAAAAATATCTACTTCTAACCCCATAAGGCAAGCCACCACACAATACAACATTCAGGTCATTGGAGACTCCATTGTGAGACACACTGATGCCCCCCTAACCAGGCTGAGTAAGGAGAAAGTCACAGTCAGTTGCTTATCATGGGCTATGATCCACCACATTATGCATGCACTCAGGTCATTGGGCCACAAGTACCAGTATGACTCAGTCATAGTCCACGTTAGTGTAAATGACCTGAAACATATCTCCTTAGACTATATGAAGGGAAACATCATGGAGCTCTCAGAATATGTGGCCCAGGCTGATATGAGCCTAGCATTGAGCAGCATATTACCTTCTCCAAGGATGATGCCACAATACGAACAAAAGATGAATGACTTTGATAATTGGCTTAATTTCTGGTGTCATTCTAAGGGGGTGCAATATTTGTCAGCATGGAAGAAGATGGTCAACAGACCACACTTTGCCAGGTATGGTCTGCATCTCTCCCCTCTAGGCTTTTGAATATTAGCTAAAACATTGTCTTCCCCCATAGTACCTTTTTTAGGCAATGCCAAACTTAAAGTACTTCCAACACAGCAAATCAAAACCAAGAAAATCTAAAGGCATTACTGCTCAATGCTAGGAGTCTAAACAAAAAAACTCCACTCCCTAAAAGCTCTCCTCACCCTAGAGAATGCTGACGTCTGTGCAGTCAATGAGACATGGTTTAAAGCCACAGAGAGCACACTGACAGTGCAAGGTTATAATGGCGTCCACAAATTTAGACCAGTTATTACACAGACATGAACTAAAGGTGGAGGTGTCTCAATTTACGTCAAAAGTAAATATACCTCAAGGCTGGTCAAAAAGGACAATGAACAATGGACAAAGGACAATGGCCTACTCTGTGTTCAAATTACCATAGGCAAAATACAATACCACTTCCTTGTAAGCTATACATCCCACTCTAGGCCTCAGGAAACCCATACCGTGTATTTAAACTTACTGGAGGCACTCACCATCCAACCCAATACTGTATTCATGGGCAACTTTAATTATCCCACTATTAACTGGGAATGCTATATGACACAATGTATAGGCACAGAGATTCCTGGATTTTGCAAACACAAACTCCCTTGAACGGATTGTCAATACACCAGCCAGGGGTGCAACCATACTAGATCTAGTCCTCACTAATATGGGAGAGTGCTGCACACCCCCTAGTGTAATGTCTTCCCTGGTAAGGTCAGGAACTACTCTAAGGCTAACTTCCTGCTATTAAGTGATAACCAGGCAAAATCTGAAGCCCCCATAAATCCTGAGAACACTGCTGCCTAAGCAGAATGGTTCACAGAAACACTGTACAAGCATGTTAATAACTGCATAGAGGCAGCTGTACCCACCAGGAAGAAGTACAGAACTAACTTAAAAAACAAGCCACCCTGGTGGAATCACAAAATCAATAGGCTGTATAACAGAAGGAAGACAATCATGGCAAAAATTTAGAAGTGCAGCACCCAGCAGGAAAAAAGAATTCTCATCAAACTAAACAAACAACTCAGAGGACAAATAAAGTCTACCAAAGCCAAATTTGAGGTAAATTTGGCTTCCCAGGCCAAGGACAACCACAAGGCATTTTTTAGCTATGTCCACAACCTCAAAGGCAAAACACAATTGTGTGCAGAGCTCATTGTAAATGGAGCCACCTATACTGAGCCAGAAGATATAGCAAACCTACTAGCCAACAAATTCCACTCCCTGTTTACCCTTCTCTCCCCCTCAACCTTCCCTCAGGAAATACAATCAAATATAACTCCCCTGCTGCCACTAGGGAACAGATCCTTAATGCTCTCTCTAAGGCCAAGAACAGTGTATTTATGGGCCAATACAATATCCCAGGATCCCTTCTAAATAACATAAAACATGGCCTATCAGGACCTCTGGAACTGCTATTTAACTGTAGCCTCCAAACAGGCTTCATGCCTCATGAATGGAGAACAGCAACAGCCATCCCTGTGCACAAAGGTGGGCCATCTACAGACCCTGGAAACTACAGACCCGTAAGCCTCACTAGTCTTATATGCAAAGCTATGGAAAGAAGTATCATGGAAATGATCGATAATGATATAGTAAACTTCCAGACACTGAACTCAACTTAGGTCGGTTTCATCAAGGGAAGGTCATGCCTACTCAGCCTGGTGGACTTCTTTGAGAAGGTCACTAAAGCAATGGATGAGGGTAAAATGGTTCACACTGCCTACCTTGACTGGGCCAAGGCATTTGACACAATACCCCACTCAAGCATTGCTGACAAACTCAAGAGGTTAGGTACAAACCCTGGTGGATAGTCAACTGGCTCACATACAGGATCCAGGAAATTAAAATTGGGGAGTCCAACTGTACAAAGAGGCCAGTCACAAGTGGAGTCCCTCAAGGACCAATCCTTGGACCACTTTTTGGCATTTACTTCTCTGAAGTCAAGGCCAATGTCAATGGTCTCTGGCTGACTAAATTTGCAGATGATTGCAAATTCGAGCTGTCATTGACTCCCACACTGACACAAATGTTCTCCAAGAAGGGCTGATGCAGACAAACAACTGGTGTCAGAGCCTTGGACTAAGATTAAATGTCAAGAAATGCATAATATCATCTTTTGGGAAGTCATCCACCCCTAGTAAATAGCATATTGACAACGCATCCCTTAGTGTTGACCCAGTAGTCAAGGACACACATAGAGAATATTCTAACCTTTGACCATCACGTGTCTACAGTTGAGAAAATCATTCTATTTTGCACAACTTATAAACAAAGGTATGGCATCTAGGTCTAAAGAAGTCATTGTTTCACTGTATCTGGCATTCATCAGACTTATCATTGAGTACAATGCCCCCTTTGGTATGTACCTAACCAGGCGTATCCAACAAATGGTATGTCCACAGAGGTTCCTCACTAAAAGAATACAGGGCATAAGTAAAATGTCATATGCAGACCACCGCAAGGCCCTATCCCTGTATTCTGTCTCCTACAGGCTGTTGAATGGAGATCTATGCCTGGCATACAGGGCATTGTCAGACCCCTCTCTGATGGACCTCCTGCATATCAGCAAAACAAACATCACCAGAATTACCCATTCTAAAAACTTAAACCTTGTCTGTGATATAAATAGGACCTGCTGGAGAGACAGGTATGTATCTCAGAGACTACCCCATCTCTGGAACAGGCTCCCCATCCATGTGAAGCAGAGTTCCTCCCTAACCCAATTCAAGTATAACTTGGACAATTGGATGGGGAACAGGAAATTCATCCCTGGCTTGGCACCTATGTCTCAAATGGACACAGGCAACATGCAAATGGTTCATCTCCCAGGTCCCTGCTTGTAAATGTTTCATCTCCCAAGCCCCTGCTTACACTTATCAAGGGTGCCAGAATTTGTCAGAGATTTGAGATGCATGGCTAGGCTTAAAAAGGTCCTTGTGGTCATTACCCTAATAAACAACTATGAACCTATAAACCTATGAATTTATTTGGAAAAATTTAATATATATTTAAAACAATACAATTTTAATTTTTTCTTCTTCTGCTATTTTCACATGCCTTTATTGCACAATATATTGTTACTGAATGATCACAAAATTTCATGTGGGTTCTGGACCATGTTATTCCTGTAAAGAATCTTGAGACAAGTTCACTTACCTAGTTAACAAATAAATGAATGAATGAATAAATAAATAAATACATAAACTGAATGAATGCATTTTGGGGCATAAATAAAATGATCATCCTCTTGGCGGTAAAAACTCATCCTGTTTTGTCTACTTACATATTAACATCCCCAGCATTAATAATTACTGTAACAATGCATACCCTTTCAAGCAATGAATTTGCTTATTGTGCTTTAACATTAGTGTGTTGTTAGCATGATGTACTTTGTATCATATCCTCCTCTGAACCTAAAGGTCGATGCTTCTAGCCCAAGGTGGGAATAGAATGCTGTACAAGAGAGTGCTATAATGAAGGGAAGTGCCATTCTTTTGATGAGATATTAAACCAAGGGCCCTTCAAACAATTCTGGTGCTGGCTTGTTGAGTATCCAGATGAAAGCAAAGTATTACAAGACTTCACAAAAATAAGATTATTTATGTCTGCAGATAATTAGACAGGGATGCCAACAAACAGAGAGTTGAACTTAGTTGAGCAGACTCAATACTCCTTGACCTTCTCTTCTCTAATACTGGATAGTCTAGTTCTACTATGAAACACTAACTTCCTGAAGCTGACATGTGGAAAGGATGGAAAAAATGCCCAAAATTCAAAAAGGTGAAAAAAAACTGTTTGTTTTTAGCAGGCAGGGTGCAATCCCCCACAACCCCCAGACTTATATATGTGTATATATATATATATATATATCTATATGTATATATATATATATATATATATATATATACACACACACACACACACACACACACACACACACACACACACACACACACACTCACACACAAACACACACCAACACCAACTTAAAAAAGGAGAAGTCTCCATAAAAAATAAGTCATTGCTGGCGCACACTTAGAAACTGCACCAGCAATGATTTCCTATGGGAAACAGCACTCGTGTTATGCTGCTTGCCTTTTTTTTCTGTGATGTACTGAGAGTCAAGCAATTTCACCTCAGGCATATGTAGGGAAGCTGGGGAGTCCATACCAATCTTTCTAAAGTTTCATTAACAGTGGTCTTTGTCAAACAACATAGACATATCAATACTACATTTTGATTAAACATCTCCCACCTAAATTAGTGTAGCTAGTAGCTGTAGCAAAGTCCAGATACATGTCTGCTGCATCTGGGTCTTGGAACCTGTCTGGTGAAGGGTGATTGGTCTAGGATTTGGAGTAAACACCCTCATTGGTTCTTTTAAGTTTTTTAAAAGTTGTTTTTTTAAGTTTTTAGCTTCTGGGATTTAAGCTCTATGTTTTAGCCAGTTTCTGCGTGTTTGAACTGAGCCAAACTGAGGTGGGCTACCAGCCACAACTCTGAGCTAAGATATCAGATAAAGATAACTAGAGGCTTCTGAGCTTCACGAAACCATGTTTCCTGTTTTTTTTTTTTTTTTTTTTTGCTTGATTATACTATTTACTGTACTTTGTATTGTTTTCTGCTTAATTAATACTGTATTTTAATACTGTAAATTAAACTGCACTGTTTGTACTACATTTCTCTGCCTTACTCTGCCTGTTTAATCTTATTTTATTGCTGTTTTCACTGTTGCAAAGCTTTTTTTTGCTATTTTTACTGTTTGCAATGTAATTGTTGTTACTTTTCACTGTTTGCAAAGCATCTGTTTGTTTTCCCTCCAAGCAGTGTTTCAAATAACCAATTTGTTTGCTGTTTAAAACAGTCTTTAGCATCTCCTTGCTGTTTTTCTGCTGTTTAAAACATTTTGTGTCTCACTGCTGTGTTTCTGCTGTTTAAAACATTTTTTAGTGTTTCCTGACTAAATTAGTCCAGCTAGTAGCTGTAGCATAGTCCAGATACAGGTTTGCTGCATCTGGGTCTGTTTGTAGTGGCTGTTGTATTTTGAGAGAGTACCCCAGCCTTGCAAGGCTACAATGCCTTCCATACCTTTAGGCCACAAAACGAACTCATGAGAACCAAAGGAGGTGGTGTTTCTATCTATATTAGAGATAAATTCACCTCCTGACTAGTTAGACTGGACAACTCAGTTGAGTTGCTTCCAGTTCAGATTACTGTGGGTAAGACCCCCATTGAAGTCATAGCTAGTTATAGATCCCCATCCATGGATCATGATGCGCATGAGGCCTACTTGACCAAGCTGGAGTCAATCCAAATATTGCCAAACTCTCTGGTCATGAGGGATTTCAATTATCCCACCATCAAGTGGGAAACCTACTGTAGCCCTAACTCTCTAGCGCAAGAGTTCCTTCACTTTGCTAACTCAAATGCCCTGGAATAAATTGTTCAAACCTCAACAAGAGGAACAAACATACTGGATCTCGTTCTCACTAACATGACAAACAGATGCACCACCACAACTCTCAGGCCCTCATTAGTTAAATCTGGCCATAAATCAGTCGACTTCAAAATGGCACTAACACCAGAACTCAGAAATGGTGAAGTCGGACTAAAAAACTTCACCAAAGAAAACTATACCCTCCTAGGAGAAGGTATAAATGCATTCCAAGTCCCATCCCCAGCTGGAAGTGGTAAATACACCAAAGCTTACATTAAAGCCCTGTACAATCTCTTGTGTAAGTGTACAGACTTGGCTGTTCCAGAGAGAATCAAAGCCAGAGCCTCAAGTAAAAAAAAAAGCCACTAGACATCCAGCATCAACAAACTTTAAAACAAATGCAAAAAGTTGCTGTCTAAGAAAACTAAAGCAAGGCCCCAACAATGGAAAAGCACCCTCCTCAGCCTCAACAGACAAATAAGACGACATGTCAAATCTTCTAAGGGTAACTTTGAGAAAAAACTTAGCAATCACAGCCAAGGATAATCATAAGGCCTTTTACAGCTATGTGCGTAGCTTGAAATGTAGGACCCAAGCATGTGTCGAACTAGTGACTAACAGTATCACACACACTGATCTCGCAGAGATAGCAAACCTGATAGCGGACAGTTTTGGCAAACATTTCACTCCCTTATCTCCTCCAAACTTATCACAAACCTTGCCCCCAACTCCCCCCTCCCCATCCTACATATCTGAAAGCAGGTCATTAAAGTGTTGAATAAGGCAAAGAACACAGCCTCTATGGGACCAGGCGGCATCCCAGGCTACCTTCTAAACAAAGTAAAACATGAACTAGAATCACCTTTAAGTACCCTTTTCAATCACAGCCTAACCACTGGCTTTGTTCCTGTGAAATGGAGAACATCAACAGTTATTCCCCTCCACAAAGATACCTTTGCAACAGACCCAGGTAATTATAGACCCATAAGTCTGACCAGCCTCATCTGTAAAGCCATGAAACATATCATCATGGACTTCATAAATAAAGACATAGGCGACCTCCAAACCATGGATCTGACCCAACTGGGCTTCATCAATGGCAGATCCTGCCTGTTAAACCTGGTGCTTACCTCAACTTGACAAAGGCCTTTGACACAATCCCACACTCAGGCATTACCAATAAACTTAGCAAACTGAATGTAAACCCCTTTGTTGTAAGATGGGTTGCCAACTGGTTCACAAACTGGTCACACAGTATCAAAGTGGGTGACTCCACATCAACCAGCAGACCTGTCATCAGCAGGACACCACAAGGGTCTGTGCTGGGCCCCCTACTGTTTGGTATATACTTCTCAGAAGTTCTGGCCAAAACTAAGGAGCTGTGACCAACATTGTGGATGACTGCAAACTGGGTACAATTATTGAATTCCCAAATGAAGTCAGTATACTTCAGAAAGGTCTCACACAGACCATCAACTGTCTTAGTCACAGTCTCAAACTAAATGCAAAGAAATGTATCATCATTCCCTTCAGTAAAAACAATGTCCCTTCACACTATCAAATTAACAACGATACCCTATGTACCTATGAAGTGATAAGAGATCTGGGATCACAAGTAGACTGCAACCTTAACTTTGACCACCATGTGTCTACTGTAGTAAGGAAGGCATTCTATGTACCACACTTGATTATCAAAGGCATCACCTCTAGAGCAAAGGAGGTTATACCCCCCCCCCCATACTCGTCACTAATCAGGCCCAAAGTTAAGAATAATGCCCCTTTTGGCATTTACTTTACAAAGCACCTGCAGCAATTGGAGAGACCTCAGAGGTTTCTAACTAAGAAGATCAAGGGACTCCAGCATGTGCCCTACACAGACCAACTAAAGTCCCTGTCACTATATTTAGTATCGTATAGACTTCTTAAGGTAGACTTATGCCTAGCTTACACAGCAATCTCCAAACCAAACCTAATGAACTTGCTGCACATCCGTAAATCAAACAGGACTAGAACTACCCATTCCAGGGACCTAAATATGGCCTTTCACTTCAATAGGACATGCTAGAGGGACATATTTGTCTCCCAGCAACCACCACATCTTTGGAATAAGCTGCCAATTCATGTAAAGCAGAGGACCTCTATGACACTGTTCAAAAGTAACCTGGATGAGTGGATGGGGCACTGTAAATTCTTACCAGGGATAGAGCCCACAACCTCCTGGACTTGGGCAGTCATTAATAAATACAGGCCTGGGTACTGACTAGAGTATCTATGGTATTACATTGGGATGAAATGGCTAGGCTTGAAATGACCTCCAGGTCATTAGCCTAGTAACTTCCTATGATCCTATGCTGCATGCTTTCCCCATCTATTCCATTTGGAAACAAAAATGCCCTTAAACGGCAATGTCCCTATTACAGGCAAATCTCAGATTTGAAACACTGGGAAATTATCATACTAATGTTCCCTTAATATAACCTCCTGACCTCAAGCTACAACATTGCACACCCACCTTCAGAAGCCTCCTCAAATCACACCTTTTCACCAACCACTATGTAACTGCAAAGGTCCTCCCTGAAGCCTCACCCCTACAGTAGGAAGTTTACAGCTGATGCTTCTGGGGAATACTGATAATGCACTCTATCCGAGCTCTTTATATACGTTGTATATATTGTAAATATGTTCTTACTACAAAATTGGACCAACCCTACGAAAGTGCGATGATCTTATATTTATACCACAACTTTGTAATTCCTTTTGTGAACCAATCTGCAGCATGCTCCCTTATTTGTTGTTATCCTTCACAGTCTGTAACCTTTAAGTTCCACTGTGTATTTTGCTCTTTATTTTGTAGCTGTATGTATTAATCATTATTCTGTAACTGTATGTATTAATCATTATTCTGTAACTGTATGGAGCTTTTCTCCCTAGGACTCCACTGAAAATGGACACTAGCTGTCCAGTCGGACTATTCTTGGTAAACAAATGATAAATAAATGCATACATACATACATACATACATACATAAATAAATAAATAATGTGAAGGGCCAACATTAGATGAACTAACACCCTAGGCAAGGGATCTATGGCAACCCTCCTGCTGTCCACTGCTACCTCTTTCACACACATACACACACACACACACACACACACACACACACACACCAGTGCTCCTTGGTGCCTACCATCACAGCCTCCCTACATCATCCAGTTTACTTTTTTCTACATTTTCTCATATCTTATCTTATTCTTTAGCATTTTCCTGCATTCCTTAAGTACACACTAACTAGGCCAGAATGCACTATAATAACAGTGGAGGAAATAAATGAATTAAGCTAAGGATCTGGGGGTCACTATACCTCTAGTCGCCAAAAGAGTTCTAAATTTTCTGATGTCCATTTTGTTTCTCCCAACTTTTTTAGTGCCTCATTGCCTGTTGACCATCAGGTCTCTATGATCTACGGAGCCTTTAATTACTCATGAAGCAAGAGCTGCTCCCAGCCCATTCACAAATCCATGAGGTGGGAGCCAAATGCAGAGCAATCTTCCTGGCAGCCATTAGATCATTTTATAACTGCAGCCTAACCCTATCTCCAGATGCTGACTTGAGCTCCACATTACCACAGAGGTGTGCCTGCTCCCTGACATGCCTTTGTAAGGGCCACTGCACTGATCTGGGGGACCCAATTTTGTTCCTCCTCCTAGAGTCTGATTTTGGGGAAGTAGATTATGCCATTCCACTAGAGGACCAGGTCACCATATGGGAAGAAGCCACCACTACCCTTCCTCCCAGGTATGTGCACAGAGTTAAGTCACACATCGCCTTTCTAACCCTCCTCAGCTCCTCCAGCTTTCCAAGACACTAGCTGATCTTGGGTAATATGAGTTGCAGTCAGGGCTTTATTTCTTTGCTTACAGAACTAGGATATTTTTTTCCAATGATAGCCTCAAAACAGTTATGAGTAAAGCAAAAACTTCAGTCTTACTCTTCAAATTTCCTTTTTCCTGAATCCTTTCATCACACCTTAACTGGCCAAGAGTGTACCATAATAAATGTGGAATAAATAATCACCATGAGAAATAGGTATTCTGAGGTATATTTCTGTGCTTTTTTCCATAAATGATCAGGGTCTTCTATGGTAGTCTCCCTCCAAACCCTGACTACTATGACCAAAGATGGCCTAAACTAAAGCTATGAGTAACAAAAGATGAGGAGATACATGGTGAGGCAGAGGCTAGATTGATAAGGGCTAGGTCAATGATCTTAGAGCCTCTAGTGAGTAGATTTACAATTTGCTCCTATGCATTGGTATTAAAAAAGTCAAGGAAATGCTGAGCGTATTTATTTTAGAGGTCTAAGTACGCCAATCAATGCTTGGGTAATTGAAGTCCCCTAACAAGAAGGTATTTAGTTTCATATTAAACTCCTCAATTGTATTAAGGTAATTTCCATTATCTTTAGTGGACATTGACAGGGATATGTAGCTAGCAATAAAGTAACAGATTGGTTAAACGTGATTTGGATCTCCAGAAGCTCCAGATTAGGGTTATGGGTGATTTGACATGAGGCGATGATGTTTCTGACAAACATTGATACTTCCCTGCAATTATCCAAGGGCCTGAAGCTGATAGGTGTTCAAACATGGTATAGAGAGAATGTTTCAATAATTACAGATATTAATGTCTGAGTTGCAGAAGGGCCTCAAATTATTTCTGTTTATGCTACTATTAATGAATAGTACTACTATTATGTTTTCCAAATTTGAGTTTGAATTTGCTATGTCAGAATGTCCAGTAAGTAAAATCTACCTAAAAAAATGTACTGTAGGGGTAACAAAGGCTTTAGCCAGTATGTGGAAGCCCTGGTATGATGATGATGTAAGCCATCTCTGGTGAAACAAGAAGTCTTATCTATCATCTGTTACCAGGCCATCACATACTGGATTCCCTTATAATATAACCAACTAATTAGCCAGTTGTTAAAGTCAATTGTCCTGATATCTAGGCATTATTCTTGGTGAAGGTAAGATAGTACTCAAAACTGGTATCTTTCCTGCCTCTAACACCTGCATAGTAAGTTCCATCATGTCTCTCTGCATGTCCCTCTGGGTTGAGCACCTCAGGTCATTCTCTGCCACCATTAAGTCATAGTCACACATATCTGATTTAAGGAACCTTAGGGCTCTTGTGATATCACAGATCCTGGCACCAGACAAGGAACTTACAGTCGCCTTCTTCTTGACCGGTCTAGTGATTGTGCAGTCTGCATGCATAACTGTGGAGTCACCTATGACTAAGTCTGTGCATCAGTAGGCTTATTGGGCCTTATGGGCTTAAGCATGCTTTCCTTGTATCATGGGTGATCAGTATGGAGTTGAACTACTTAGAAGTGGAAAATAAATAGGTGTTGTCTGGTGTGATAAAGGCTGAAGTTCTTTAGAGTGTGTTTTGAGAAGTTTTGGTAAATATTTCTTTATAGATTCAGAATAACTTATAGGCTAAATGGTGTGTTGTCACTGATATGGTATTATGGATATACGATGCTTACCAATTGTGGGCTGACGCAAGCAATGCAATGATAATATCTTTTCACACAACCATACACACTGTCACTAACAAGCCAGAATTATTATAAAATATGCACGCACACAAACGCGTGCATGTGCGCACACACACACACACACACACACACACACACACACACACACACACATATTCTCACTGCTCACTTGTACTTATCCATCTAAGACTGCCAAGTTGCATCAGACTAATATAGAGAGCTCAGGAACATATAGTGCCATTCACAGAGTTTACCAGGCAAATAGGGAAAGAAAGTACATTGCCAAACCTTTCTTCTATATCACATGTACCAATATGCACAAGCACTCATGCACAGACACATGTATGTATACAGATATGCCCACACACAAACACATAAGCACACACACACATATATGCACATTAAACTGAACACACACACACTCAGAAACATATTTACCACACATTCAAATGCCCTAGTACACTGGCATGCACACAAGCACACACATAGGTGCAGAAGCACTGCACCTGCATACATGCAAATGTATATGCACAGACAGGTAGAAACATATGTACAGATATAGGCATGCATACTTTCCCACCTATACGCAAATATGTGTACATACATGCACGTATATACAAGCTCACACTTCTGTGTCCATTGGCACATACACGTGCACATATACAAGTCAATATGTAGCCATTAACACCCACTTATGGTTCAGGCAAATGCACACAGGGACACAATCACACACATAATTCACAAACTCATGAATATGCACATCCATATGTGCACACATGGATGCACAAATTTACATGTGTACACACATGCATGCATACATATGCAAGTATTCATGTGGGCACATGCCTGTGCACACATGTATGTAAATATGTCACAACCATGCATACTGACAGATATATACCCAAGCACAGAGAGGCAGCACACACATGCACACACATATGAACACACAGATGCACAAACACCCAACACATACATGAATGGACACAGACACAAACCAATTAAAAGGGCATGTGTGCACACTTCCATGCAAATGTTATAGCACACCTGCACAGCATATCTTCACATAAACATGTGCAGTCACACAAATGTGTATTTATACAGGTATGCACATGCATGCATGGATGTATACTACACTTATAAACACACATGGCAAAAAGTATACATAAATATACGCTGCAATACATAAATACATTCACACACTTATGGGCACACAAATACATGCATTTACAGTCATGTAGTTTTGCACCCACAGATGTGCACACATCTGCTTACACCTGCACACAGACAAGTATGCGCACAACACATTCACACAGATGTTTACAACATACATATATTTGTGCACCCACACACCAACAAACACATGCATAAATGTGTAAACATGCAGACACACTTGCACACATACATATGGGAAAACATACATGTGGGCAGACATGCATGACCACACATTCTCAGACTCACACACATACACAAACACACATGCGCGCGCACGCACACACACACACACACAAACACACACACACACACAAAAAAAAGCACTCGTTCATATAACTATAAATATATCAACATTCATATGCACTTGTATGTAAACAATCACATAAACATATGAACTCACACATGTTTGTAGACATGCACAACAAAGCACATACACAGACACTTGACCACACATTTACACATGCATGTGCACACATATGCACACACAAGCATTCACATATAAGCAGACACATAGATTTACATGTGTACACATATGCAAGCATGCTGGCCCATAGATATGTGCATGCTTATAGTCCATATAAATTGAAACACACAAGAACCCGTGTGCATGCATAAGTACACATAAATATGTATACATACATTGAGACACAAGTGCAAACTCAGGCATGCAAACACACATATGCATACACATGCAAACACACATGTGCAAATAAAGACATGTGAACACACCATTCACATGCACTTGTATGTACACAGTCACACAAATACATGCAAATAAAACCAAAGTCACAGACATATTAGCATACACTTGCACATGCACAAAATTACTCATATTAGCACTGATACACACATACACAGATAAACATGTGAACACATATGCTTGCATACTTATATGTCCACACAATTTGAAACACACATAAAAGTATACATGCATGCACAAGTCCTCATAAATACATATACACACATATATACATGTTCAGACTTGCAAACACATATAATGCATACATGTGCAAATTTATGCAAATGCACAATTATGCATGCACACATACATATACACATGAACATATATGCAGAAACAACTGTACGCACGCAATTTGACAATCACATGCACTCATCTATGCCCTTACACAAGTATATATGCATGCACACAACCTCACATATATGCATAAACACAGGCACACATGCACATACAACTGTGCACACAGCTTACACAAATTTGTGAAGACACCCAAAAGTGCACACAAGTGCCCACACAAGTACACACATACTTCCACACTCATAGTGCACATGCACCATTGTACAAAAGTCTGCACAAATGTAAACACACACAGATAATTACATAGGCACACACACTTGTAAGCTCACAGGGACACTCACACACATGTATATATATATATATATATATATATATATATATATATATATATTTATATATATATAAATGTGTACACTTAACATGCCAGAACTTCAGCACCTTCTTGAATAAGCATTTAGGTGATTGAAATCCATGCATACAAGTACATATACAAGCACATGCACATGTGTACGTAAGTATAGCAAACAGACACACATACATAAACACATCTGTACACACACACACACACACACACACAAATAGACACACACACACACACACACACAGACACAAATTCTCACATAGATTCACATATGTGCACACAATGGAACTCACACATGCAAATTCATGTGCAAAAACTCTAATTTGCAAACAGAAAAGTGCATCCAGATGTATAAGCATGCACTCTGGTAAACATATGTACAAACAGTTTCACTTACATATGCAAAAACTCGCATTCAAACAACTGTACATGCACATGCTGACACCCACACACAAGCATGAAAATTTTGAAATGTATATAAATGTACACTCATCCACACATACACTTATTTCCACACACACATACTTAGAGACACACATACACACACAGATAAACACACAAATGTTCAAACTCAAATGTGGCACATGTACACATATGTACATGTGTTAGCTCCAATGTCTCACACGTGTATGTGGGTGCCTATACATCTGAGTACAGATATTTGCACTTATATGTTGACACACAGATCTTTTCACACAAATGTGGACATACATGAGCCGTAATTATGCATATTCACATGGGTACAACACACATTCATACACATGAACAAGTGCACACATATACTTGTGAGTATGTGCACATGCATCCTCATATGTTCATATAAAAACATGCAGACATATATGTAAAAATATGCACATGTGCACAAACAGATGAAACTACATATTCACACACAAAAGAGAATGGCCTTGCACAGTCATTCACACACCTCCACATACAGCTGCTTACACATATGCAGACAGATATGCACATTTATGTGCATAATTTCACAAATATATGCATATACAT
>NC_056737.1:573134579-573174579 GCF_019279795.1 Protopterus annectens
AGATTGAATAAAGATTTTGTCACCTCAGTTGACAGGAGAGACACTAAAAACAGACCCCAACATGGAAGAAACTGATTGCATGTACTGTGATCATAAAGTTAGGAATGAGCTTTTGGTCAGGGCTGCTACAAACACTGAAGTGTATGCAATAACATTTCATAACTGGACTTTTAATGTGAATAAACCAGTAAGCACACAGACACATGATGTAAAGCATATTTTAAAGTTTTGGCTAGAACCTATAGCACAGTAAATTGAAAATGCTAGAAATCTTAGCAGAAGACAGGTTTAAGACTCTTGCCTAATAATAGAAGGAAATGGGTGATATTATGTGATCCCAAAAAATAATTTTTCCTCCATGTTCTTATGACTGTGTTGTTGTTACTTAGTAGCACCATCCTGTAAAAACCCAGTTTAACTCATTATCAGTTACTGTATCAAATTGTCTTTGTACTTCAGAATGTCATTGTACAAGTTTTACTGTGCTTAGGGTCTATATCATAAAAGCAAACGCTAAAAATAGCGAACGCTGTTATGTCGAACTCAAATGTCTGAAATCTGAAAACAGAGAAGGAACGGATCAGCACATTTTTTCCCATGGAAAAAATTCTCTGATCCAAAAAAAAAAGAGTATACAGTCAAAATTAAGTGGGGGGCTTCACCCCACACACATCCCCATGCCCCCCACACACACCCAACTTAAATATACCAACTCCGACATCGCACCACAGTGGAGAAAACAGCAAAGCCCGGAGAATGGCCCAGTGAATTTTTTCCCTGGGAAAAAATTTGCTGATCTGTTCCTTCTCTGTTTTCAGCTTTCGGACTTTGAAGTTTGATATATCAGCGTTCGCTATTTTTAGCACTCGCTGATGTGATATAGACCCCTGTGCTTATGCAGTGATATATAGACTTTATTTTTTTCCATTTTTGTCCTATTATGATTTACTTGTTATTTTCTTCTTACTGTGTGATCGTAACCTGTGCTGAGCCTGCAATTGGTCATGCTATGATCACTGCTCTCTTTTCCAGTAACCAAAATATAAATACAAAAAAGAAAAATAAAATAATAAGCCAATAGCTTTAGTAGACCATTTAATAGAGGCTGACATGTAGTGTGGGTTCAGAAAGAACCCCAGCGCTGACCATAAGAGCTACAGTAAAAAGGGGCTATTTACATAACGTGGTGATTTGCGATTCAGAGACATGTTAGCCTCGATGAGAAAATATCACATTATCAGCTAATTTGCATGTCTCTGAATCAGAAATGATTACCTCTACAGGGATGGGTATAAAATGAAATTTTGGCTGTGTACATTGCTGTGGAGGTGCTGCGGTAGCATTGTCGCCTCACAGTAAGACGTTGTCCTGTTCGATTCTCAGCTAGAGCATCTTCTGTGTGGAGACATGCATGAATGGGCGTACCTTCGTTGAAGGTTGTGCGTCAGGGCCGGCAACTCGGCACGTAAAAATCTACTGCCAATCATTAGCAGACCGGAGTTTTGCTGTGGCGACCCCTAACCGGGAAAAGCCGAAAGACACAACAACAACATTAGCAGACATAGCTGTGAACAGCCAGGTGATTGTTTAGCTGCATAAACATTGTACCATAGGCATTTTCAGGAAAGAAACATGTCTCATTAGCATATGACTCAACCCTGGAATGCCTCATTATCATTTAGCATGGCTGCAGAGACAGCCCACTATGGAGCTGCACATCTTCATGCTAAAACACTGTGGTAGGTCTGTCTTTGAATCAGAAATAGTTACCACAAGGTGCACACCCCATATACACTTTGCGATAATCTTTCTAACACCCCATATACACTGGCACCAATATTTAAAATTCAATTATATGATAGTAAAAATGAGGAAAGAAATTTACACTGTTCAGTGAAACAAAAAGCAAAAAGAAATGTATTAATTCACTTTAAATTTGGGAGGATAGGTTACATTGCAAAGTTCTGTGCTACTAATTCTGAAAACGTATTGTAAGTAGGAATATAAAATCTGGAATGCATGCTTTAGATGAAGCTGTACTGATGGAGTCAATAAAACTGCAGCTACTATAACTGAGTAAATGCTGTATCACTGTTACAACGAAACTAGTAAAATATACTGTATTTTTAGAATGAAGAGATTTTCAAGTCTTGCTAAGTTCTAGAAACATGGTTTCACCTTGTAAAAAATCAACTGGTGTGTAAACATAAGACTGGTAACAATTAAAAGTGAAGGTAATATGCATTCATGGTGAAAAGTGTATCCCTTTACACATGTAGAATTTAGACAGCTGTAAGAAAACTGCTACATCCTGTTTCCATACCCCTGATTTAGTTCATGATACAATGTTAGGAAAAATACTCTTTGCATTTTGAAATACTATGGAAAATGTGGGAGGAGGGAGAATCCATAGATACCATCTAGCAGGCTATTGCATTTATTAAGAAAAAGGTAGACCAACAGCGTGATACATGAATTCAGTATAAGAGTGATGAGTGAAGAAGGCAGTAACACTCCAACAGAGGTTTAGAATCAAAACCAGGTTAAAAGAGCTGGCATAGGAATGACATTAACAGCTAAAATCCATTTGTTTTTAGACAGTAAAAGGACCCCTTCTTAACAGAAATATGCCTATAATTGGATAGTCAACATAAACCTAAAACTGTAAGAGATATCAGTACAGAACTGAAGATGAACTAATAACAAACTCTGAAGTAATATTCATTTTAAAACAGAGGTATACATAGAACATTGCAGATTGTGTTAGCACAGAAACAGAGAAGATAAAAATAGAAAAAAGAAAGGCAGTTGAGTGAGGACCCTCAGAATAAAGTGTGTGCCAAAAGTGAGATAGATGAGAGAATGTAGATTTTTGAGCCTATTTCTTCCAATATAAAGCAAAGAAGGCAAGTAAAGACAAATTCTAAGCAACAGGAAAGAAGTATAACTGACATTAAATGTTGTTCTGACATACCCTTTATAGTGGGGGAACAAAATAAGGAAAAAAGAAAGAGAAAAGGTGCTATCCACCTCCACTAAGGAAGAGCAACATAAAAGAAAACAGAACATACAACAGGTTTGTGATGGCAGCTGAGAAAGTAAATCAATGTTTTTTTTTTGTTTTTTGTTTTTTTTTTTTATAATTATCATCTGCAGGGGAAATAATGAGGAAACAGTATCACTGTTTTATGGAAAGAAGCTACTGAAGAAAGCCAATTTAGTTAATCATAGGTCAAGGTTTACAGTTTGGAGGCTGGAGAAGTATATGTCAAAAATGAGGGTTCACAGTTCTGAACCCTGAAGTATACCAGTAGTTACCTTCTTGCTATTGGAAATGGCATGTCCCACCTTAAATGTATGGGTTCTCTCTTTCAGACAGTTTACTTTCCACCTTGCCACATAAGGGTTTACGTTTCAGTTCTCACATATAGTATAGGGAATCTTCTTTCTCAGATGTCAGTAGAAGAAATTGCCTAAAAACTCTCTGTTTATCAGACAATGCCCTGCAGTATGCACTGAGACTGTTTACTAGCAGTATATCACACAAGATGTAAAAATCTGTACTTCAGGGATAATAAGATACAATTTAAAGTAACTTACCATAAACATGATGTCAAATATTGCTTGCCAGTCTAAAATATGTTAACCAAGACTAACCATTTTTCTTTCCATTGTTTAAAAAACTAACAATAACACTAATTGAAATCCAATCATTAAACATTTACATATACCTCAGACCTTACACACATTTGCAAGTAGACACATACAACATGAATCTTTCGACAGAAGTAAAAACTGCATCTCAGAAGCAAAGGGAGCATTTTGTGTGAGGCTATAAGGGTTTACATTCTTATGAATCTGTTCTAAAGGCAATCTCTTCATTATATAGTAATTTTCAGAGGCAGGAAAAATAAACTTGGTCTAAAGCATATTGAAGTATGCATCTTATAAATTAATTCTTACTTTGGATTACACAATATGCACCTGAAAGGTTCTAGTTTCCACTCTGCCTCTTTCACCAGAGCTGTGTAATTCTATCCTCTAGACTTCATTGTTAACCAGGCATTTCTGGCAGCACTTTTTACTCTAGGTCTGACTCATCACACATGCAAAGTATATAGATCAAACCTAGTCTGCTATCAGCTAGGAAAACAATTACCAGTGTGTGTGCCCCACATATATTTATTTTCTTGTGCACATGTAGATATTAATAAATGTATGTCCATCTGTCCTGCTGTCAGGAAATGAATTCGAGTATCTGGTCTTGTGCTTTGGATAAATGTCCCAACCTGCAAAGTATCATGACACTTAGAGATGGACTAGTAATGCTGATCTGTTATCAGTGCAGAAAAAGGATTAATGCCATTTCATGGATTACAAGTCTTCAATGTCTATCATTCTGGGCCTGGCCATGAAAGGATTTAATAAATATTGAGCATTAACCATATCGGATGGTACAGTAGTGTAGTGGTTAGCACTGTCACCTCACAGCAAAAGGTTCTCCAGTTTGATTCTCAGCTGGGGTGCCTTCTGTGTGGAGTCTGCATGTCCTCCCTGAGTTCATGTGGGTTTCCTCTGGGTGCTCTGGTTTCCCCCCACATTCTAAAGACATGCAGAAGGTGGATTGGATACTCTAAATTGGCCCTAGGTGTGAATGTGTGGTGCACCCTCTGAGCCACACTCTAGCAACCCCACCCCTTAAAACCCGTCCCTGCTATGGAAACAACTGGTGCTGAAGGGCACTCGTTGCCCAATGTGCTAAATGCAGGGGACGAATCCAGGATCCAGGATTACTCCTTACCATAAATTGTGCTTAAAGTCTCTCAGATCACTGAAGTATGGCACATAGCTATTGTGTGAAATGTCTAAAGTTAGGGGATGGGAAGGAAGATGTTGTGATTTCAAAAAGTGGTACAACAAGGTCAGACCAGATGTATTGCTTGTACATTTGAGAAAAAGCCAGTGCAAAATTGTTATGAATTTAATAAAAAATGACATGTTTTGAAAAATTCATCACCACAGAAATGACTGACAGAAATATGATAGACCTTTTGCAAAAGAGAAATCAGCATGGGATGACTCACTCCATTATAATGAAGTGTACAGTCCCTAGACAAGCAGTGTGCAGCAAAATAAAACAAAATGCTTGCAAAACTGAATTATTTTAATTAGTTTTGCTTGTGCAGTACTTATACAATTGTCTTTACAGTTATGGCTGGAGAGGAGTTATTTCTATTCAGCATAATGTTTACAGAAAAAAATCAGAAGCAGTTATATAATCCCCAATGATTTCATTTCAGCAATTGAAATGAAGAAAGCACGTGGACTAGTCAGACCTTTTAACAATGAACCTCAGTCGATGTATGAAAACCTAACTTTTCTAAACATTAGGGCTTGTTTTCTGAATTAATTACTACCACCTACCAATACCAATTTATTAAAGTGTCAGCCTGGGACTAGGAACTTTCAGAATAGCATGCAAGTTAGTGTTTGATGCAAATTGAGCTAGGGACTTACTTGCATCCAGACATACTTAATGTGCTATACAGAATGGCAATGCAATATAATTTTTTTACTGAGATTCCATTTCAAGATGTGAAGTGAAAAAAGGAGCAGTAACTATTCTGTGCTGAGACAAAGACCTAATATTTGTGACACAACCATATTCTAATTTTTTCTCCTGTTTATAAATGCTGTATTTAATACAACTGCTAAATTTCAGTGCTCTATACTGGGCTAATACAAAACCTGTCTGAGGCTATCGAATGTTATTCGTGTATGTCTTCTTAAACAAAAACTTACCTAAAATCAGACTATATTTCTTAATACTGGTCTGCTCCATCATTGTAGTATGTTCTCCCTTTTTTGAAATGCAGTTCCATAAAAATTGTTTATACCTGAAAAAGTATAGAGGAGATATTCTGTTTTAAACACTGTTAAAGTCCAGGTCAGCTTTCAAAGGTGTATCTGCAGAGACATGTCTCTAGGCTGCTAACAATACTCTGAAAATTGGTAAGAGGCTAGTGATTACTGTAACTTAAAATTTAATGTTGTATTAGAAGTGAAGTACAACTTCATTTTTGCATGTATTGCCTGCTGCAGCTTCTCTCACTTGGGAGTTCATACTGTGCTTCCCTGGGGGCTAGTTATGAAAACTTTCATTAATTTAATCATTATTTCAATCATTTTCCAGTTACCAGTTTAATCGAGTGCAGGGTAACGTGTGAGCAGGAGTCCATTGCTGTACACACTGGGAGCATGGCATAGAAGTTCATCTTGAATGGCTTGTCAACCCACCACAAATGCACACATACACACTCACCTGGCACACGCACTTACAAACAATTTACAGGATTGCCAACTCACCTACAGTTTGACTTTGAAATGCATATGGGGGGGGGGGCAGAACAACTGGTAAAAACTCAAGTGGATACAGGCAGGACATGCAGACTCTACACAGAAGGCACTCAAGCCCAAAAGTGCTTGGGTTTCATTTTTCATAGTAGGTTTTAGAAATGCTTGTGGGGAGAGAAAGAGGTGTAATTAAAAAATATATGCTGTGTTTGTTGCATATCTGTTAGGCTGTTTGATCTTTCCAGCAAGCAAAACTATTTCCGTTTCTCCATCTTTATTCTGGATTCTTAATTTGTAAAATATTTCTAATGGTTTTCAAATCACCTATCAAGCTATATCTATATGTCCTTATAAACTTCCTTGTGATATGTAAAGTGTTATACTTATGAACAACTATCCAGCTTGTGATGAGCTATGGGTCAATTGCCTGTATCCCACTAACAATGATCTACATTAAACAAAAGAGATTCCAGATATGCCATTCAGTCCAAAAGGAATAAAAAGTAGATCTTGAGTACAAATGAGACCTGCTTGTTCCAACTAGCTTGACTGTGTACTTACTGGATAAGGTGCCACTCAAAAAAAAAACACAGCCAGTACTGCGTGATATCTACTCTGTGTTGTGTTACACTTGTTCCATACATATGTGAGTATGTCCCACGCACCCATTTCACCACTTCTTCAGTAGTACTTCAGTGTGACTACCACAGTTCAGACATAAAAAAAATTACTTTTGTGTTGCCATGAATGACAGTACCGTACAGTATGGTGGCTCAGTGGTAAGATCTCTGTCTCAAAGCTCTAGGATGTATGGTTCAATTCTCATTCATCTGTTTGAATGTGATTTCTCTGGGTACTCTAGTTTCCTCCCAAAAACATGCTAGTTGATTGGCTATGCTGAATTATCCCTTTATGTTGCATTTATATTCGATCCAGTATAAGAGTTGACAGAACAGCCCATTTAGTTAACAAGTGATAAATAAATACATAAATAAATAAATAAATGATATATTTTAGATTATGCCCTTTGTTCTTGTGCTTTTTGTAAATTTTTTTGATCCCAATGACCTTTTGTATCATGACACACTTCTCTATATTATGCACAGTAAATTCTTTAGCATCTTCCTGTAGCATCTGCAGTATCTGTTCAAAGTTGCATACAGATTTACTTGCCCTACTTTAAACTACTTCTCTCATATGGTTTTGCTGAGAAAAAGGGTTTCAGTAACTGTTCACATTACTTAAGCTGGCATCTCTGCATTTAGCTGTCTAATACAATAGCAGTTCCTTGATGTGCACTGACCGCTTTCTATTGTTCATTCTCTATCTCAGTAACACCTATGTGGTGTGGAATGTCACACCTCTAGCAGCCTACACCTTTATTTAGTTATTTATTTGTATTTGTTTACCGGGAAAGTCCACTGGACCAAACAGAACCCATTTTCAGTGGTGGCCCAGGGAGAAAGTCTCCACATGAAAGGCAGAATATGGCTGCAGCAGTTGTATTGTCGCCTCACAGCAAGAGGTTCTATGGTTCAATTCTCGGCTGTGTTTGTGTGGGTCTCCTCCAGGTGCTCTGGTTTCCTCCCATGTTATAAAGGCATGCATCTGGAGTGTTTCAACCTGGGCCTCTGATGAAAATTGGCTTTGTTCCAAGTCAGACTTTCTCAGTAAACAAATATTAAATAAATAAGTACATACATGCATACATAGTACATCACGACATACATTTTGAGTATAAACTGGAACAGTGCAGGAAAAGATTTCTAAACAGTAGAACACTTAGTATATACAACACTTGATACACACTTTATCAAACTAATTACAATGTAGTACAATTATAGTTGATGCAAAAGTATGGGTGAATATAAAAAAAAAACGTATGTGCACACACTAGATACACATAATAAACTAAATTACAATGTAATACAACTATAGCTGATATAGTAATATGGGTGAAAATAAGATGCCAAGCCTACAGCAGATGAACTGAGATTTCAAGCTGGGGAAGACATTTAGAGGCCACAGCAGTTATAGTACATGAGAGGAAAATAAATAAGTGGTAGAATATGAGAAGGAACATGTAGAAAGTTATGAGTAACAACAGTAGCAGTAGAAAAAGTAGGGGTAATAGAGATGGAGATCAGGAGAGAATGTCATTAGTAGTAATAGAAATATGAGAATAACAAGGGAAAAAAGGGGAAATAGTAGGAAGACCCTAAGATAAAGGTCGTGGCTGGAAAAGACTTAGTGCAGTTACAAATCCATTCAGAATAGGGTTCTTATTTGAAGACCGAAGATGCATTCTTTCAAATGTGTCTTGGTCGAACTTAAAAGACTGAAAATGGCAAAATATTGAAGAGGCTTTTAAATGAATTCTTTCCCTGGGAAAGAATTTGCTTGGCTGTTTCGTTACTTTGCCATTTTCAGCACTGTAGTGTGGTCTCAGAGTTGGTATTTTTTTTGTTAAAAATCACCATTCACTTTTTTAAGAGTTCGGTGATCTAATATAGGCCCTCAGAATAAAGGTTTGTGCATAGGTCGAAGTTAAAGGAGGCAGTACATTGTGTAATGTGAATGGCTCAGGGAAGGTTTATCTTGCATTCCAGCATTTTCTGAAAAACAAACTTAAAAAGCATAAAATACACAAATGCAAATATTTTGTGAATAATAAAATCTATTAAAAATATACAAATAGCAATGTTATCAGTAAGAAGTATTCTTTACAGTGATAATAGTCAGTACATCACAGTCTTTTCTATAAATACTATAACATATTATAATGCATACAAACCCTAAATTATATTTTATTAAACTTTCACAAACGCATTGTCATAGTTTGGAAACTATACTACCTAGATACATATTATTAGAACATTTTTGTTAACCAGACATAAAGTTTCACATGACAACAAGAAATTCTTCTATGAGTGCATGTTTATTAAGATATTTACAGAAATATGAAAATGTATGCTTAATTGTATAATTAGCAATATAAATAATACCAAATATTACTGAGGATGTGCAACTTGCAGTACAAATATCAAAGACAGTTTTTTTCAAGAACATCTAAGGTTTCACCCTATGTCGTGCAACAGTTTGTAAGTCGCTTGTTTTTTTTTTTTTTTTTGAAATATCAAATACATATATTGTTTATTTTCATAATTACTAACAAACAGCTAGCCATATCTCAGGTATAATGTGATACAAATGGACGTTGACAATGCATTTTCCTGTCTCCCACCATGGCATTTCACACCATATCCCTTGATGACATATTGGGCTATTATCTATGAAAATATTTATTTTATTTATTTATTTAACATTTGTTTTACCAGGATAAATCCGACTGGGCAGCAGGTGTCCATTTTCAGTGGAGTCCTGGGGAGAAAAGCTCCAAGAAGTTACAATGCGAGTACATAGGTTATTAAAAAGTGACAGTCGAATATATAGAACTATTAACTCTAGAGGGTATTCAGGAGTAATCCAAGCAGGGAAGATAGTCTGTTTCCAGACAAAAATCCTTTATTAAGCACCAGCACAACTGATCCAAACACATGGCTTAGTGGTAATTTGCTGTGGCTATGGTGTGCATGCTCTTGGGTTTGAGACTTGCAAGAGCTGATTACAGGATGTCTTTCTGGCTAGACTTATATAGGCCCCAGGGCTGATAGCCTAGTACCTACCTATGATAGTTTCATCCCAAACTTTCTGACTATGTACCTGTTATCAGGTATGGGAGTGGTTTATTTTGTTGTAAAACAAAGTGTATTGGTATACATGTTAACAAATTCAAATCCCTTCCTCCATCGTCATCAGTGTGATATTCGACCTGGTACTGCCTACTTACTACATGTTCTAATAATTTAAACCTTATGCACTTTAAATAAAATTAAAATAAAAAAATAATGATGTGGTACTTCTTATTAAACAGATTATTTATAAAACAAAGTCTGTGACTTTATCAAAGACATTAAAATACATAATCGGAAATATTTAAACATTAGACCATTTGGCAATCAAAAAAATATAGTTTGTAATGCAGAAAAATTATATTGTCCAAAACATAATCTATTCCCATAAATTATTGTTAACAAAGATCGCTTTTATCCCTCGAGATTTCTTCAGGTCTGTGTACAAGAACCCTAAAAATACATATCTACAAAAAATCTTACTAAAACTAACCAATATGCATAGTACAAAACAGTAAGCCAAAATTAAAACATTAATATTACCAATATAACCGTATATGTACAGTTAATGAGTAAGTTAAACCAGGAAAAGTATATCAACTTAGTGTTGGCCAGTGTGGGATAGAAAAAAGTAGTGTCCTTATAGAAGTACTGAACACTCCTTATAAAATAACACAAAAGTTAATATTTAAAAATAAATTACCAACCCAATATAAATTAAAAAAACTATTAATAATAACTAAAATGTGTGATAATATAAAGAATAATTAGCTAGTATTGATATTAAAATTATTTGCAATAAGATAAAAATAAAATATTAATCTATAATTCTTATTTTCACAACTCTTCCTTAGTTTACTCCCACCTCCTTTCCTACCTTTACAAACAAATCCTTTCTACCCCTCCCTCACTACTACTATTTCAATTACTTCCACCTTACTTCACTATCACATCCTCTCCACTAGTTTATAAGCTCCACCTTACATATTCACCTATTATACTCCACTCCTCACAGTTATGACTTTCATACACATCTTTCTCCTCATTTTTACTATTTACCTCTCTCTCCTTCTACAACTATCATCACTTCACCCAACTTATATACCTACCAAACCGACATCAACATCTACCTACACTGTCCTCCCCTCCAGCTACTCTGCAATCTGCTCTACTCTGTATGCAACTGATATAGGGTCATAGGTTCATAGGTAAGTACTAGGCTATCTGCCCAAGGGCATTTATAAGCCTAGCCAGAATGTGTTGGCTTTCGCCACCCCTTAGATTAGTTCCCTGTGCCTCTGTCCAGCAGAGCCATTAGTTCCCTGCACCACTGTCCAGCAGAGCCACTGCAGTGATCCCTGGGGTAACTTTTCTGTTTCCCATTCACCTGTCAAGGTTTCTCTTGAAGTGTTTTGAAGTGTTTAGTGAGGGGCTCTGCCTGATGTATATTGGAATCCTGTTCCAAAGCATGGGGAGTCTCTGGGATAGGAATCTATCCCTCCAGCATGTCCTATTTATCGTTGTGGTGAGGTTTATATCTCTAGAGTGTGTGCTCTCCAGGATTTGTCTTTTTTTTAGGTGGAGCATGTCCATCAATTCTAGGTTGGACATGGCCTTGTATGTCAGGCATAGATCACCTCTGAGTAAGAGGTATGCAACCGAGTACAGCTGGAGTTTCTTGAGTCGGGCTGCATAGGGCATCTGTTTGAGGCCAGTAATCCTCTTAGTGAGGTACTTTTGTGGTTTTTTCAGCTGTTGCAGGTGTCTTGTAAGGTACATCCCAAATGGGGTGTTGTATTCTATGATGGGTCTAATGAGTGATGAGTAGAAAGGCACAATAACCTCTTTTGTTCTAGATACGAACCCTTTTGTGATTAGGTGGGCCACATAGAAGGATTTTCTAACCACCTTGGCAATATGATTATCAAAGGAGAGATTACTATCTACTTGGGTCCCCAGATCCTTTATTACATTTTCTGTATTTAGGGGACTACCACCTATGTGGTAGTTTTGGTACCGTTTTCCAAAGGGGATGACTATGCACTTTTTGGCATTTAGCTTGAGGCCATGATTTTGACACCAGGTATCCGTCTCAGTGAGACCCATCTGGAGGGTGTCTGTATCAGCCAGAGAATCAATTATGGCCCCTAGTTTGCAGTCGTCTGCGAACTTGGTCAGCCATAGTCCTCCTATGCTTGCCTGTACCCCTGAGAAGTATACACCAAACAGGAGGGTTCCTAGGACTGAGCCCTGGGGGACGCCACTTGTAACCAGTTTAGAGTCAGATGTAGAGCCTGCAGCTCTCACCATGTGGGTTCTATCCATGAGCCAGTTGGCAACCCATCTTGTGACGTAGGGGTTTATGTTCAAGCTGGTGAGCTTGTTATAATACTAGAATGGGGAATGGTGTTGAAAGCCTTTGTGAGGTCTAGGTAGGCTGTGTGGACCTCCTTTCCCTTGTCTAATGCCTTGGTAACCATCTCAAAGAAATCCACCAGGTTTAGGAGGCATTATCTGCCCTTAACAAAGCCAAACTGGGTAGGGTCCAAGGTTTGGAGGTTCCCAATGTCTCTGTTAATGAGTTCCATGATGATGTGTTCCATAGCCTTGCAGACCAGGCTAGTCAGGCTTATAGAGCAATAGTTCACGGGGTCCGTTGTGGCTCCACCTTTGTGGAGCGGGATAACTGTTGCTGTGCGCCACTCTATGGGTACATAGCCTGTAGAGAGGCTGAGTTTGAACAGTATGTTTAGGTGAGGGGTTAGTTCATTTTGGAGCTCTTGTAAGACACAGCCTGGGACACCATCCGGTCCCATTGTAGCTGTGTTTTTGGCTTTGGATAAGGCTGTTTTAACCTGTGTGTCGGTGACTGATGGGGCCCTACATTCTTCTGGTATGGTTATGGGCCCTTTAGGGGTGAGAGAGGGGTGAAGTTTGCACTAAACCTGTCTGCCAGAATGTTGGCAATATCAGTCGGTTCAGTGTATTTTGTGCCATTCTGCACTAACTAAGAGCAGATCTGAGAGTTTCCACTTAAGTTATTGACATGGCTAAAGAACGCTTTGTGGTTATCTTTGGAGTCATTGGCAATTTTTCTTTTGAAACTAGCCTTGGATGATTTAATGAGGGATCGTAGTTTCTTGCTGATACTGATCAAGGATGTCTTTCCTTCTTGGGATTTTACTCTTTTCTGTACTAGTTTCCTCCTTCTGTTGTATAGCTTGTTTATGGCAGGGGTCCACCAGACTGGTTTCCTTTTCTTGGAGGAGTGAGTCTTGGTTTTACTTGGGATAGCACAATCCATGCATTCCTGCAGATGCTCATAGAGTGCCTTTGTAAGGGTTTCAGCAGCTTGGACAGCATTGTCCTTTAGCATGGGGGCTGTGAACCTTTCCATTTCGGTCTTAAGTAACGTGAAGTTTGCCTTTGAAAAGTTTTTCATGGTGGTTTCCTTGATTGGGGGTGGGGGCAGAATGTGGATATCCAGAGTGATTAGTCTATGGTCTGATTTAACCAGTGAGGGGTTGACCTCTGGTGTGGAACACCGGCCGCCCATGTTGGTGATGACCAGGTCCAATATGTTGCTCCCTCTGGTGGGGGTATTGACCAGTTGATCCAGGGCGTTCGAGTTTATAAATTCTAGGAAGCGTTGGGCAAGGGAGTTAGTACTTGAGTAGTTCTCCCAGTTTATGTTTGGGTAATTGAAATCACCCAGTATTAGGGTGTTTGGTAGGACCTTCATATTTCCCAGTGTCTCCAGAAATGCGGAATGGGGGTCCTGGGCCATAGTTGGTGATCTGTAGCAAGCTACAATTTGGATTGCAGTTTTGCCCACTGTTCGTTGCACATGGATGATCTCTGATGCATTGTGCTGTGCCACTAACCTGGAGCCTTTTGTGTTTTGGTCTTGGTTCTGTGGCCGAAAGGTATGTATGAGTTATAGCCTAGTAGTGCTGGGGTGCTCTTAGGAGCCTTAAACCAGGTTTCTGTTACTGCACAGATGTCGATGTTCTCCATACTGAGGAGTGCCTCTAATGCGTGCATTTTGAGGTTTTGACTTCTGGCGTTGAGTAGCATTACCCTCAGTTTTTGATTACTTGTGCTATTTATGGTGGTGGGTTTGTCTTTTGAGCCTTGCCTAAAAAAAGCACTATGGGGGCGGCAGTAGAAAGGAAACCAACAATCCTCTCTCCACAGGGTAATCTTCCTAGTAACCTAGTCCAGAACTATACGAGGGACCCTAAAAAGAAGCTCCATCCAAAACCTTTTCCCACTCATCTTAGCCTACTCCACTGTGGTGACATTCACCCTAACCCAGGCCATTCTCCTGCTTCACATAATGCCCCTAACTCTACAAAATCCCTCAATTTCACCACCATTAACATTCAAAGTATAAGAAACAAAACCTCCCTTCTACATGCTTGGTTAAATCAATATAAACCAGACTTTACAGCCATAACCGGGACTTGGCTAAAACCATATATAAAAGATTCCGAATTTCTCCCCGCAAACTACTCCTGCTTTAGAACAGATAGACTCCACAAAAAAGGTGGAGGCATCATCTTATTATATCCAAGTACCTTCACAGTCATTCCATACTCAAAGCCCATTCCCTCTTTCTCTACCGCAGAGTTACTTATCACCTACTTCAAACTAAATGACTATAAAAGCCTTTCTATCATAGTCATATACATTCCCTCAGGCAACAATATTCCCATTCTTGAAGACATTCTTGCCTGGACAACCACTAACATAAAAAATGAAACAATCATCCTAGGAGATGTTAATATTAACTGGTTAGACATCTCCAAAAACAAACCCTCCTTAGACATCAACCTTCACATCTATACTCAGCTTATTTCAGATATTCCCAGACTTGACAGTAGGAAGAGGAAAGGTTCAATCTTGGATTGGATCTTGGTCTCTGACCCTAATAAGATATCTACCTCTGGTACACTAGCAGACAGTATAAGTGACCACTCACCAGCATTCATAATACGTAAGCCCACCACTTTGCCAAACATATACCAATATAGATATACCCAAGATCTGTCCCAATTCTCCCCAATTACTTTTAATGATATTTTACGCAACACTAACTGGAATCCACTAAAATCCCTCCCTCTTACTGAAGCTGTTGAATTCTTCAATTCTCCATTTCTAAGGATTCTGAATAGTCTTGCCCATCTCCGGCTAAAAAGAGTCAAGACAAAACATGCTAACTGGCTTACCAAGTGCACAAAACAAATTATGTCCTCTAGAGATAAAGCCTGGTAAGCCTGGCTAAAAAATAAAACTCCTCCCAACCTCATGCGATACAAACAACTTCGCAGTCAGGCAAAACGATTAGTACTTAAAAACAAGAAAGATTACTTCCAAACCCTCCAAAACCAACATAACCACTACTCCCAAAAATTTGGAGGAGCAATCAACTCCTTACTGCATCCTCGGACTCCCCATAATCCTTGCCCAGACCCACAAAAAACACCCTGTGAGTTAGCCTCTCTCTTTAACACTTACTTCATTAACACTATTGCTAAACTTACAACCACCTTCCCACCTACCAACCCAAACCAACCAGACCCTACAATAATACATACCCCAACTACTACATTACCCACTTTCTCACTCTCTCCCATACCTACCTTAACCATACAAAAACTCCGTCATAAACTAAAACCTTGCACCAATGCCCCAAATAATCTACCTACAGAATTCTTACAACTATCAGCCTCCTCCATAGCCTACCCCATCAGTATTCTCCTCAATAGGTCCATTCCGGAATCATATATACCTGATATCTGGAAAAGGCATACATTCTCCTACTTCACAAAGGTGGCACTAACTCTGATATTTCTAACTTCTGACCTATCGCCATTCTCTCCCCAATCTCAAAAACACTCGAGAAGTGCATTCACACTCAGCTCCTTAGTCACTTGGTGAAACACCACCTCCTTTCCCCCACTCAACATGGGTTCAGGCCAGGACATAGCACTAACACTGCCCTCATTTCCTTCCTAGACACAGTTAATAGAGCTAGGAATGATGGATCCATAGTCTCTGCACTCTTTCTCGATCTCTCAAAAGCATTCAACACAGTTTCCCACTCCTTTCTCCTTACTAAACTCTAACCTTGGCACCTCTCCCTTTACCCTTCATTGGTTTTCTATTTCAGAAACAGGCAACAATCTACAATTTGGCAACACTGCTCCTCACCTTTCACCAACACCAATGCAGGAGTACCCCAGGGTTCCATACTGGGTCCCCTTTTATTTAGTATATTTATGAATGACTTCCACACATCTCTTACCCACAGTGCTGTAATCCAGTATGCAGATGATTCTACTATTATCTGCTCTTCTAAATCTGCCTCTGCACTACAGCATCTTTCCCAAACAGCTTTCACCTCAACTGAATCCTGGATGTCACAGAACCATCTTGCCCTTAACCCCAACAAAACTAAACTCTTAATATTTACCCCCAAAAAAAATCCAGCCCAATTGACAAGTCTGACTTCTCTGTTTTTTCCCAAAATAATACTGTTATTAAAGTCGTTCCCGCCACCAAATTACTTGGTGTCATCATTGACAACACATTAACCTTTGACCTACATAGCCATAACAACATAAAAAAAACATCAAAAACTAGGAACCCTTTATAGACACAACTACTTTCTTAGCATCTCTGCAAAAAAGGTTCTTGCCTCATCATGGGTACAAGAAAGACTGAATGCACAATTTAATGACTTCTCAAATGTCTGAATATACAAACGGTTGAATGCTCATTTCTATAATGATAATTTCTATATTGTTAGTAAATAGGAGTGTGCAGGAGAACAAATGTTTGCCTGAAAAGTTTATGGCAATTAGTGTATGTGAACAAGTATTCATGGTTTAGTGTCAGACTTTAAATGTATTGCTTGTTTTTTGTCTGGTGTTGCAATGTTTTGTGTCCTTTTATCTTGAGTCATGGTACTGTTAGGGAAAAGGTTTTTAGTGATGTAATGTTATGTGCAGGGTAAGGGTTAAGGGTAAGGGTAGGAGTAGGGTCATGGTCAGGGTTAGCACACATTATCATTATCTTCCTAGTGTGTCTCTATTATACAGGTCCAGAGGAGGAAGAAGAGCAGTGTCGGTTGTGGTCATCACAGGCACCTGTTGCAGCAGCTGAGGTTATCTCCTTTGACAGGTAAGTGACTTTCTCAGGGGGGGTTAAGAAGGCCCACTGCAGCCAGACAGGAATATGTGGCCTGCCACCTGTCCTTCCATTGTTCATTCTTGCTACCAACACTCTTATATGGCGCCCCCATCCTAACCAATATTCAGTCCTCTCTGAAAACTAAACTCAATTCATGCTACAATAAAATTGCCAAATTTGCTACAAATGCTAAATTCTCCATCCGCCACTGTTCCGCACTACATCAACTAAAATGGCTCGAATTTCCCCATCACCTCAGATACCTACAACTAACTACTGCCCATAAACTTATTTACTATCCAGCAGCCTGCCCATCTCTCTCCATCATTAGGACCATTTACCATCCTAATCGACTCCTAAGGTCAGAAAACAAAATGCTTTTAAACACTGATAAACCTAAGCTCTCAGCTGGTCAAATGCTGTATTCTTTTACTTTCTCCAAGCTATGGAATGATCTCCCTCCTTCACTCAGAACTATCAGTAGTCCCACTGCTTTTAAAAGGTCCCTTAAACTTCATCTTTCCTCACATTGGATATGTACCTGCACTCCAACAGCACCTAAAACCTGACCCCTCCCAGGATCCCACTCCTCCTCACTCTATAACTAGTCTTTCTTCCCCTTCTGTCTATCAAATCAACTCTTTTGCTGTCACTTTAGCCCGTGCAATCCTACTTTAAGCCTCCTGCCTCTTTCTTTTACCCTTCAAGATAATTTCCTCTCTCTGCTAATAATATTACTTAATATTTAAAATTTCTACTCCTACACTTGTACCATGATTTTAAACTATTCTTCATTGTTTTATCAGTTTATGTAACATTAACACCAAATTGTTCTATGTGCCACTACTTTATTTTAATGTGTTACCTCTACCTTATATGCCCTGTAATTGCTTATGTATACTTTGTTGTATGAAATTATATGTGGAGCTTTTCTCCCCGGGCCTCCACTGAAAATGGGGTAATTTAAGGCCCAGTAGACTTTCCTGGTAAACAAATGCAATAAATAAATAAATAAACAAATAAATGAATAAATAAATAATATAAGTGGGAAAAAGTATTTTATATTTAAATTAAAAGAGGTATGATGATAGAAACATGTTATGCACTACTATTAAAAATGACTTACCATGGTATTAAAAACAACTGGAAAAAAATGTTTTTAAGTTCACTACTTCCAATACAATTTTCTGATTTATTCTGCTTTTTAATATACAGCGATTAACTAACCATACAGGAATTGAAAAACTTCCACACAGAGAAGTTTCTTACACTGTTTTTTTTTTTTTTTTTTTTTTTTTTATTAAATACAGAAAAAAGCACTCTCACCCATTTATTTCAGACAGGCTAAAAAAATCAAACATTCAAGAACCTCACACACACTACTAACCAATTCGCCAGCATCATTCACCAAAAATCAAGCTGAAAACACATAAATAAGCAAACAAAATAAGCGAAGAAAACTAATGTTTAATTAAAAAAAACAACCAATCAGGTCATAGGAACATGCATACAAACAAAAGACAAATACAGTGCTAAGACAAGCAAACTGATAAATATTTTAAAAAAACTGAAATCTCAGAGAAATGCTATCCTATGCAGCTATACTGAGACTGAAAGTGAATCTTGACCTAAGGTAACTCATTATCAATCCACACCTCCTATTCAGAAAAAAAGACACTTCTATACCAGATTTAAAAAGTTTAATATCACAACCATTTAAACGGATAAGAAACAGGAATATAAACATAAATAAAGGAAATGGAAGTGGGAAGGATTCCTTGTGATCAAGTTCAGTTCCTTAGTGTTGAACAAGCAATTTTTTTTGTCTGTTTGGTTTTTGCAATGGAAATCCCTGCCAGTATAGTTTCTAAGTGTGCACTATGAGAAGAGGTTCCTTTGTTTTTGGAACTTCTCCTTTCCTCACTGCTTTTGCAGCCATGTAATTGAATTGGTATATACAGTAGTTCAGGGGGTGTGGGATAGGAGGTTTTCCACCTTGTTTGTGTATGTATATATATATATATATATATATATATATATATATATATATATATAGATATAAACACACATATATTAACACACATATATATGTGTATATATATATATATATATATATATATATATATATATATATATATATATATATATACGGGTTCATGTCAAACCCACGACATGTTGAAATATCGAAAGTCAGTAAACCGAAACGAAACCATCGACATTTCAAAACATCGACAGTACAGCTATACGAAACTACAGCGCTAACATGGGTCCTGAAAGGGGGAAGTAGTATGGGGACAGTATCATATCATATCCTTTACTTCCCCCTTTCAGGACCCATGTTAGCGCTGTAGTTTCGTATAGCTGTACTGTCGATGTTTTAAAATGTCGATGGTTTCGTTTCGGTTTACTGACTTTCGATATTTCAACATGTCGTGGGTTTGACATGAACCCATATATATATATATATATATATATATATATATATATATATATATATATATATATATATATATACACATATACACACACACACACACACACACACACATATATATATATATATATATATACATACACACACACACACACACACACACACACACACACACACACACACATACACACAGTGACATAACAGATAGTGGCATTGTCTCACAGCAAGAGGTTCAATTCCTGGCTAGGGTGCCTAGTCTGTATGTTCTCTCTATGTTCAAGTGGGCTTTCTCTGGGTGCTCCAGGTTCCTCCCACAGTCCAAAGATATGCAGTAGGTGGACTGGACATTCTAAATTGGCCATAGGTGAGAGTGAGTATGGGTATGTATGGTATGGAAGAACAATCATGGCAGAGTTAGCCACATGATTGTGCAAACAATGGCTCTAGATGAATGTCATTGTTGAAGTGACACACAAACCCCATATGCAAAAATGGGGGAAAAAAGGGGTGATGGATGGATATAAAAATATATATGTATATATAAATATATAAATATATATATATATATATATATATATATATATATATATATATATATATATATATATGGTTACAATTAAAAAGACCAAATGTACATATGACTGAAAAGTTTTGATGGGTACACGAAAGACTGAATGGATAAATGAATGAAATATACAAATGGTTGAATTTTCATTTCTATAATGATAATTTCTATATTATTAGTAAGTAGGAGTGTGCAGGAGAACAAATGTTTGCCTGAAAAGTTTATGGCAATTAGTGTATGTGTACAAGTATTCATGGTTTAGTGTTAGACTTTAAATGTATTGCTTGTTTTTTGTCTGGTGTTGCAATGTTTTGTGTCCTTTTATCTTGAGTCATGGTACTGTTAGGGGAAAAGGTTTTTAGTGATGTAATGTTATGTGCAGGGTAAGGGTTAGGGGCAAGGGTAGGAGTAGGGTCATGGTCAGGGTTAGCACACATTATCATTATCTTCCTAGTGTGTCTCTATTTTACAGGTCCAGAGGAGGAAGAAGTGCAGTGTCGGTTGTGGTCATCACAGGCACCTGTTGCAGCAGCTGAGGTTATCTCCTTTGACAGGTAAGTAAGTTTCTCGGGGGGGGGGGTAAGAAGGCCCACTGCAGCCAGACAGGAACATGTGGCCTGCCACCTGTCCTTCCATTGCATAGCATGCATTGGTTAGTGTGCACTTTGCTGGACCAGTATCTGGATGCCTGCTTTGACAAGTTGGCAGACTTGAAAACCTCCTTGGTAGGTTAGTGGGTTTTCTTGGTCAGCAGGCCCCTACCATTGGGCCACCAGAGCATCAGCCAGCCCCAATCCAAGTCACCCAGGTCCAGGTCAAGACAATGGTTCTTGGCAGGTTGTCCTATTGGTTGTCCCAACACTCTGCCAAGCCAGCACCTCACTCTACTCCCTTCATGCAGGAACTCATCCCAGTGTGTTGCTGAACTCTTCCCATCACCATTTGTCTACCTACTCGACATCTGTAACCATCCTTTCAACACTACCTTTTGTATGCACGCCACTCCTCTTTGCAAGTACCATTTAATGTTTCTGTCTGCACCTACTACCCTTTGCAACCATCTCTTCTTACCCAGCTTACTCTTTTACACCTTACCCATTAACCCATCTCTCTCTTAATATGACAAAGTGGGGCTCTTCCCACAAAAAATAACTTTCCTCCCCCAAAAATGTGTACTGTTATATTGGTTCTTCGGTACTTACGTACTATCACAACCAGATTTTCGCGGTTGCGAAATTTGCATGCTGGAGTGAAACTGAGTGCGGGAAACACAGTGAAATGTTATTTGGCAGCCTTACTAAAGAAAAGTAATTTTGGATTACATTCAGGAAGACAAACAAATGTGTAGTTCTTCTTCCTGTTTTGTGTGCATTACATACGCACGTTTCAAACTGTCAGGTGTGCTGTGTTACTGACAAAAGGTATACTTTCACTGTAAGGCAGGAATGCTGAGAAGAAAACATAGACACTCATGGAAATGCTTTCGGTAAACTACCTTTCTTTGTAAAACTTTGTAAACACAGTTGAAAGCTTTACAAAGAAAGAGTTTACCGAAAGCATTTCCATGATCATGAGTGTCTGTGTTGGTTTTGTGTTATTGGTGGCATCCTATAGTTCATGGATGAAAACACTTACTTACAGCGAAATGCAAGCAGCTTGCCTGCAAGTCTGTTGACATTTTCCATCACTTTTACAGTCAGTTTTTTTTGCTTCTTCGAAGTCCTGTGAATGATGGTCGATGTAGAAATATGAATGAAAAAGTACAAGAAAGAAGTAAAACACATAAATTTGCTTTTACACTGGTTAGGTTATCTGGCTAATTTTAGGACCACCACGGTTCAATGGTGTCTGTTGTACAACACACGATTGATGCCAGATGTCCGTTTTCAGTTGGTGGACAACCTCCTGCTTGCCTTGCTTATTCCTGTATGTCTTTCACAAACCATTGAGAAAAAAAAACAGTAATTGGGAGTTTACACACCTCCATTTTACTTACACATAAACTGTTTTCTCGGAAACTATATGATTTACAGAAGGTTAAAAATCTGGTTGCAATAATACGTAAGCACTGGTTCTTCTTGCGTGTTTCTCTCTCTGTTTGCTTCTTTCCCCCTTTCCCACTTTCTAAGTACCTCTTTTTTAACCCACTATGCTGCTTGAACAGAGGGCCATAAGTGCTTGGCCATATACATTACTGTATAATAGCCTTTACTTCGCATTTTTATGTGACACCTCCTGATGGTTTTCAAACTAATGCAGCATTTAGCTTTACAGCTCACTTACACTGCTATTCCTGTTTCTTGTAACAATAAAGTTCATGACCTTATTTGTTGCATCATATATGGAAGTCAAGCATGCCTCAGTTTCAAAGCATTGTTATTAATAGATACTACTAAGGACATTGTAGTTTGGTCATCATAGTGCTGCTCACCTGTAATTTATTCAGAAGGAAAATGCTCTCATCAGCCCTATTAGTACACGTATACATCTATGTGTAACTCTCTGCTGTAACATTCTATGAGGTTTATTGGTGCTGTCCATGAATACCAGACATAACTAATTTCTAGAGGCTTGTAATGGAGACACTACTGACTAATTAATTCCAGGATGCCAGATTTGTAATTGAGACAGTACTGATTGGCACTTTAATGTGCAACCACAACTGTGTGATTCCAGGGTTTGCCTTTAAAGACTGAGATTGTACCTCCACCTGATATTTCCTTTTCCTGAGATATAGCACTCTTGGAGCTGGTGTGTTTAAGTTTTACACACACACACACACACACACACATATATATATATATATATATATATATATATATATATATATGTGTGTGTGTGTGTGTGTGTGTGTGTGTGTGTGTGTGTGTGTGTGTGTGTGTGTGTGTGTGTGTGTGTGTGTGTGTGCGCGTGTGTTAAATCACTGTAATAATGAAGTTGGGGGATGTGCCCTTTCCCTGGTATGGTGCGAACTTGGAGTTGGCATATATAATTAGCACAAGTGTTAAATAATGCCACTACACTTGGTTCAACACCTGTTTGCTACAATACCTAAATCTGTTTATGTCAACGTGCTGAATGGGAAATTACCATATAAACTGAACAATACATACTTGTGCTCTAAGTTCTGTAATTAAGACCGATTAAAAAACTGAAAAACGAAAATTAACATTAAAATAGATAATTGCTGAGTGAAAGAGACAGTAACCAAGCTACTTACTGTAACTACCACTTGCTATTTCCTTATTCAGTAACTGATGGAATGAAATTCAGAATTTCTCTTGCAGATTTGACATGTAAAAGTGCGTCTCTGTCTAAAGGTGTTTCTTCTGTAATTACAGACGCTACTAATCTTATGATGTTTCATAACAGAACCAACAGAAAGACAGAGAGAGTAAACCGTGTCATTGTCACATTAAATAATCTGTTAATTTGTTAATTAAAATAATCTCCTGATCTTCAACTGCACTTACACCTTTTTTATAAAGCACTTTTTTAAAGCTCTCAGGCTTTGTTCTTGGCACTGGCTATGTATAATATTGTTATGGGAATTCACTTTATTATGCAATAAATTATACATTATATACTTAATTCTGGCACTATAGATTAAACTGCAACTTTGGTTACAAATAGGATTTAAGAAAGTAATAAAATCATAAGTCTATAATGTTCCCAGCAAGAATGACGTGATAACTGACAAAATTAATCAACAACAAAAGCACCACCAGCGTAGAATTACAAGGCAAGTAAGGGATGTTCTCCAGACCTTGCAGAATATCTTGACGAAATTTAATAAGAGTGTCGTACTGGCAGCAACACTGATAGGGAATGTAAGTCTAGAGCCTTACGCTGCAAGTTAGTCTTGCAGTGCATTATAATAAGTTTAATGTTTACTTGCAGATACCTGGCCTTTTGCTGTTGAAATGACACCATAACCCCATGTACAAGATTGGGGAAAAATGGGTTGTGGATGGGTGAATGCATCTGGACAGACTAAAGAGACTATTGACAGTATTTCCCAAATACAGATTCACAGATTTTGCACCTTGACTCAAGAAGCAAACAGCAACCTACAATGATTCTACATGAAAATTGGGAAGATTGCAAAGCTCCAGGAAGTAGAGTAATTGAAGCTTTGTAAGCCTAAACTATGTGAAAGTCATACAATATGGCATGTATAGCATGTAGCCAGTTTTTGGCTAATAGTCTGAAGAACAGACAACCTTTCTTAGGTTTACTCTAAAAGGCAGAAGGGTGATGCAATAAAAACAGTCAGAGTACATCTACCAGCCCTGAGTTTTGCTTTCCAAGCCCGAGTTATCACAGGTCATAGCAAAGACTGAGCTATAAGGAGAATAATTAATAGCTGGGCTAGATTGCAAGCATTGTAGATAGATCAACAGGTCCCTGTAGGTCAGAATTTATTACTATTATTACAGTAAGCTTTTCATAAAATAAGTCTTCCTTAGAAGCCAACAAAAAAGATGCCATGACACGCCAGTTTCCATTGTTATATACACCAAAGGAAGTATCGTGCAAGGCAGTAGAGGGAATCCCATTTTTTTTTTTCAGAACAAAAATGGAGACTGGATACAAACGCATAGTTCTGAAGTATTATTTTAGAGGTCCTTAGGTAGAAAGGCTATCAACCTACCGCTTTGCCCACCCACTCTGGAGTCACAGACTTGATCAGGACTTGAGCAGATGAACGGACCATAAAAATGGCAGACAGGTAGGTGGCCAAGCCTTCTGTATAATATAGACAGATAGGTAGATAGATAAACAAGATATTCATCATAAAGAAAGAATATGACAATAGAAACATTAAAAAATACAAGTGACGTGTTTACTGGAATGAGGCAGACAGAAGAGATGACAGATGATGGCAATATATAATTGTTATTTTTGCCAACTCGTCCACTCTCAGAAGGAGTGAGGGTTTTTTCTCCATGATAAAAGCACATCCCTGGAGATGGGGATGTGCTGTAACTGTGGGACAGCTTTAGGTATGTCCCCAACCTCAAAGGCAAAACACAATTGTGTGCAGAGCTCATTATATATGTAGCCACCTATACTGAGCCAGAAGATATGGCAAACCTACTGGCTGACAAATTCATCTCCAACATTACCCCCCTCTCTCCCCATCATACTTCCCTCAGGAAATAACATCAGATGTTCTTCATGTTTCACTGTTGCAGTCATCACATTTGGGTTATCCCTGCCAGGGTAGCCCTCGGTCGGTCCGAATACCAGAGGCTTAGTATTTTTGCTTCGGTTGCTGTCACTTCATGACTGACGTCAGGTCGTCAGTAGTATAAAGTAAGGCAGCCGACACCATTACATCAGTCTTTCTTGCCATGGAGCCTAAAGCAGAAGCAGTTCGCATGAGTGCTGGTCAGCCGCTACCTTAGTTTTGTCTACCGATTTGAAGCTGAAGTCTTTTAAAGCTAAGTACCCCATTGGGGATCCTTTTTTCTTGCACTAACCGATGTAAGAAAAAGTTAACAATTGTCTCACCTGTGGAAAGCAAATACCACACTGAGACTTTCATTCTTACTGCATCACTTGTTTAGACCCAGACCATGACGTCCCCCACTGTTGCTTCTGTGCTTTGTTCAACACCAGAACTATCCATCGTCAGGCCCTTATTGTAGCTAGATGTTTTCGCTTACAGTCCTCGAACTCCGATATGGCTTCAGTAAGCCATCCGACAGCAGATCTTCTGAAAAAACATAAAGATAAAGACAGAGACAGACTGCACAGGTCCAAACCTACCGACGACACTTCCGTTAAGCTAGTCATCACTTCTCCAGTCCTCAGTGAAGCGCTTTCGTAGCCCCTGATGCCTGCTTCTCTGGATTCACAGGATGCTACCGAGACCCTTTCGGAGTCCATTATGCTGCAAAACTCTTCTTTGACCAAGGATCCTGCAGTTGTCTCTACCTTGGATGGATCCGGAGCCACTTAGCAGGCACCGGCTTCTGAGGAAGTCCTTCACACTACCTATTCTCGACACAAACTGACGTCTTCTTTCACGACTACAGTTCTTTCGAAAACAACTGAGTTTCTTTGGCCCAAGGTACAAACCACACCCAAGAAACTGACGACCCAATCTCAGGCACCTGCTTCCTTGCCTCATTCTCAAATGCTTAAAATGGCAGAAGACCTTATCATGCTGATCAGGGGAAGCCAAGCTACCCCCTCCAAATGGAAAAGAGATCTGTCCCCTGTAGTTTTGTCTGAACAAGAGTCAGATGACTGATGCATCTGAATATGAAGACACGCAACCCCTCTCTACTTATGAGGATTCTGATGCAGAAGATTCCATCTCCTCTGCCTCTCCCCCAGAGGATTTTTCCTTTGGGGAAACACTTCATACCTTAAGGGAGCATTTCCAATGGGAGAGTCAGGACTACCCTCAGTCTAAAAAGAGAATCAGGGAATTCTTAGATCTTCCACAGCACAGACCCTTGGCCATCCCCCCAGTCCTGGATGTTGTGGAGGATGTTTTCCTGGAGTCCAGCTTGACTCCTGACACCCTCCCACCTGCACCCAGAAAACCAGACAGGTACTATAGAGTCACTGACTCACACAAATTTATTTTTAAAAATCCTATTGCTGCCCTGAGGTAATTTCTCAAGGGCCTAAAGGGATTAAAGCAACCTCTGCTAAGAATCTCACCCCCTCAGATAGGGATTCCCGAGCACTAGACAGATCGGGTAAAAAAGTATACACCTCAGCTACTCTTGCTATCAGAGCACTAAATTGTCAGTTCCATATGCTAAAATGTCAGCAACATACCCTGGAACTCCTCAAACAAAAAATGTCTTCCTTTCCTGCTTGTGCAGAATCTAAAGAGTTACAAGAGTTAATGCATTCTGCAAGTCAAGTAACTAAACACACCTTGCACTGTAGTTTTGATGCCCTAGAAGCTTCTTGCAGGGCAGCGGTCACCAGATCTGTCATTAGAAGGCAAGTATGGCTTAAGGAACAGCCCTTGGCAGACCATGTTAAATCTAAATTGTTGGATGCCCCCTTGCACAAAGACAACTTATTTGGCACTAAGGCAGAAGAGGTCTTAAAAAAAGATGGAAGAAAAAGCAAAATCTATGCAGACAGTTAAGGATTTCTTACAGATCCAGCCACTCAGGTTCAGCAGGCATTGTCAAACCAAGCAATGGTCCTTTCCTGCTCCTATTAAAGCCAGTCCAGCCCAGACTCCGGGGAACCAGACCCCCCAGACAGCAGCCATAGGGAATGTAGAGATTAAAGCAGTGGACTATCTCCACTTCAAAACCAGGGAGTTCTAAGCCACCCCCTTATGGTAAGAACTCACAATGACTCACCTCCCCCACCCCCTCCCTCTGCTCACCTTCACTTACCCCTAGGAGAAAAACTCTCCTTTCACGCAAGTATCTGGGCCACCATTACCAACGACCGCTGGGTTCTCAACATAGTGTCCCAGGGATACAAATTTTCTTTCCACACCCTTCCTACCCCAAAATGGTTCCCAGATCTACCTCCAAACCAGTGGGCATAGGCACAAAAGCAAGTCCTTTCCCTGCTCTCTATGAGGGCAGTAGAGCACGTTCCTGCAGAACAGCGAGGCCAAGGTTTCTACTCCAGACTTTTTCTGGTACCCAGAAAAGAGGGAACCTGGTTCCCCATCCTTGATCTATCCATTCTAAACACCTTCCTAGTGATCCCAAAATTTAAAATGCTCATCCTCCAGCAGCTGCTACCCATGCTCTCCAAGGATACTTGGCTAGGCACCCTACATCTAAAAGAGGCCTACCTCCACATTCCTATCAGGGAATCATGCAGGAAATATCTCCTTTTTAGAGCAGGATCTCAGCATGTTCAGTTCTCTGCGCTTCTCTTTGGCTTATCTACTGCTCCCAATGTTTTCACAAAATGTCTGGCTCCGGTCATTTGCAGACAAAGGAATATCCAGATTTACCCATACTTAGACAACTGCCTAATTCAGGCAGACAGCCAGGAAAAGCTGCTCAAGCACCTGGCCTTTGTAAAGTCCCTACTAACCTCCTAAGGGTACACAATCAACAAAAGGAAATACAAACAGGTGCCCACCCAAAGGATTATATTCCTGGGAGCAAGCCTGGACATAGCATCCCAGATGGCATTCCTTACACCAGAAAAGCAAATTTTCCTGACAGCCTACTTCTCTCAACTAGCTACCAGACCCCAGATATCTGCAAGGAAGATCCCGCAAGCTCTGGGGTTCATAGCATCTAGCATACTACTCATTCCATATGCCAGACTGCATATGAAGAAACTTCAATGGTACCTAAAAAGTCTTTGGTGTCAACACTCTCAAGACCTGGAGACTCTTATACCTATAATTCCTTGCCTCAGAAAAGATTTTCTTTGGTGGGCAACAGCATGCTCCCACAACAAGGGACTACCTTTCTCACCACCCCCTGCCACCCAGACCCTCACCACAGATGCATCAGACTATGCCTGGAATGCACACCTAGACGGCAGGTGCATACAGGGCCAATGGAACCCACAGCAAATCCCTCTGCACATCAACCAAAAAGAGATGATGGCTGTCCAGCATGCCCTGATAACTTTCAAGCCCCTTCTCTCCCCAGGGACTCTCCTGATCAAAACAGACAACACCAATGTAATGGGTGTAGAATATGAACAGTCAAAGCATGTGTTTGAGGGAATTGAGTATGTGACAGTCTGTATGTATTAAAACGTATTGTTTACTATGAATTTTGAGTGAACTCTGAGCAACGAGAAAATGCTGAAAAGCAAGAGTCTGCCTGAAAGCAGGAAATGTGCCTTTTATGGAAATGCATCTGATTTTCTTTCTTTGCCCAGAGATATGATGATGTGAATTGCCTCATGTTAATGGGTAAACCTTTAATTGGTTAATTGCCCTGTATAATGTTCTAATTGGTTCATTTCTCTATTTTTGTATTGTCAGCAATATCACCAGTATATAGGCTTGTTTATTCCTTTGTTCTGGGAGTCTCCCTGGTGCTTTCCATGAGGCTCCTGCACATGTGTACTGTAGATAATAAAAACCACTGAACAAGACAAAGAACTGTATCTGTCTTCATTTTTAAAGTATTCTGAAACATAACAATTGGTGCAGTGACTCGGATCTGAATTGGGAACAAGCTGCAGCAGTCAGGAAGTGAAAGAAATACTGCTAATGAAAGGGCCCATAACAGATTTTTCTGTTTTTGCAGTGTGTTCTTCATCTATCTGTCTGTCTGCCTTAAAGATTTGAAAATTAAATGTGCAGTAGAAAAAGATATAATTTCTCTCATTCAATCGTTTTAAGGTAAGTGGCATGCATTTTTTTCTCTGCTTTTAAATGTGCAATATGAGAGTGGGGTAATACGGAAATATTAAATGTGCAGTATGAGAGTGGGGTAATACGGAAATACTAAATGTGCAGTATGACAGTGGGGTAATACGGAAAATACTGGCATCATACGTATGAAAGGAGAAATGATAGTGGGGTAACAAGACGTTTTTATAACGCCTTAGCTAAACCTGTGTTAAACAGGTATAGCTTATTGAGTGATAGTGGGGTAACAAGACGTTTTTATAACGCCTTAGCTAAACCTGTGTTAAACAGGTATAGCTTATTGAGTGATAGTGGGGTAACAAGACGTTTTTATAACTCCTTAGCTAAACCTGTGTTAAACAGGTATAGCTTATCGAGTGATAGTGGGGTATTGAGTGAATGCAGCTGTGAGACAAGGTGCACAGCATTCAACACAGACATCTGCATTTCATTTGCATCATTCTAAACATGAAAACAGAGGCAATTACAATATTTCATAAATAAAACTTAGTTAAAGGAAAAAAAAAATGCTACATGGGTGCAACATTTGCCAGAAATTATGTTACAGGTAAAAGCTACTCCAAACAACAAGACAGGGATTTCACCATTTGAAATCATGACAGGCAGGACAATGCCCACACAACTACCTTTTGATCTACAGCTTGGACATAACTGACCTTTGTTAAAGGTAAAACAACATCCAAAAATAGTTAAAAGACATCACAGAGCAGTGTGATTAAGTAACGGAACAAATAGGGCCTTTTGACTATAAGGTCAAAGTAAAAACAACAAGACTTTGCTAGACCACACAAATCAAATGAGAGTCATTGTTTAGAGTAATCAGCAGCAAAATGCATCTCTTTTAAAACAAGGGGGAGCAAATGCTCAATTAAGTTTGTCTCTCTCTTTTTTTTTTTTTTTTTTTTTTTTTTAGAAACAAACGTACAAAACTCAATGCCAAGCATTGTGCAAAAGTTCTTAAAAGTATTCCCAAAAAGTTATTATGACAAACAAGTTTTGATAAACATAAAAAAATTTGATTGCTATTGTAAGTATTGTACTCAGTGGACTCCTTTTGGTAAAATGCCAAACAAAAGAAATCAGGGTTGTTTATTGCAACATTTCACAAATGACAGTAAGCTGACAAAAAAAAGAATGCTACACAAAATACATCACAAGACAACTTCAGTTATAAAAAGCATACAGCATGTACCTTTGGGAAAATAACATTCAACACAAATGTAACTGCTTGGTTAGCTAAACAAGGTCAGGCATACATAAAAAAAAAAATCAAAAGCTGACATAAACATTTCAGTAAACAGCTCAGTCTCTATTAAATGCTGCAAATTACCCACTCAAGATATAACAGGTTTAAGAAGGGAAGACATCATACAAAAAATGTTAATAATAACACAAAAATAAAAATAAATTTAATGGGAAAAACACGTATGATTTCTACCAATACTCTCTTTGTGCAAATAGCACAAAGATGCATAAAAAAGGACCATGGATTAAAATACTTACCATTCTGGGTAATAAGCCTGTACTTCATACAGATCAAGTGGTAAAAATACCATCCACTTGTACCATAATAGGACAACAAACCCAAAAAACAATATTGCACATCAATATTACAAGTTGTGAAGTTATCAAATGCAGATTTAAAAGAGCTTGGTATAAAAACTAGTAGGACAAGATATCTCACAAATTGTACATTTACAAGCACAATAAAATCCTACTATTTAGTAAGTCATTACAAGTATCTTTAATAGACAGATTACAGTTTAGTGTATAAATAGACAATATTGCCTTCAAATTTCAAAATGTTTATTTAAAGTGGCACCACGGTTTGTATGTGTGGTTTCACATAACCCAGCGTTAATAGTAAAACACAAAAAGGTGACACTGCCCATAATTATAGATATATTTACAGCATGGTCATCATCTGAAACCAAATTGCTAAATGGGTTTATACATCCTGTGGTAATAGTTTTAAGGGTAATAATAATAATGACAGCTTAAAATTGTTTTATATGTTGCAGGTTATAAACAGTTGCAATAACACAACAAGTTATGATTGAAAATATGAGCAAGATGGTACATGCTGTAAATGATAGTGCTAACAAAACAAATGCAGTCTTTTCCTTAACTGAAGTTTAGTCCATTCCTCAAATAAAACAAAACGGAAAACTAAAACAATATAAATACTCTATTCTATTTAGTATACACTATCTTTTCAAAGTTGGTAAATCCTCCTGCCTTAGGGTTGCCAGATTATTCCAAACCTTTTGTTTTCTTTTGCTGTGAGCAAAACAAGACTGCCTTGGATCTCCTAGCCCAGCAACGCACTAGAGGCTACTGACCTATTGCTTACTATAGCACTCAGCTAGATCCGGTTGCCTCTGGTTACCCAGCTTGCTTATGGGCCATAGCAGCTGCTGCTGTTTTGATTGACATGGCAGCTTCACTAACCCTTGCACATGATACAATACTAGCAGTCCCACATGCAATTCAAGCGTTACTTTTCAAAACAAAAACACAGTATCTTTCGAATGCACACCTTACTAAATATGAGTTTAATAAATAATCCTGCCCTACAAGTTATACGCTGCCCACCACTGAACCCTGCCTCTTTAATACTAACTTTGGATGAGGGCTAACCACATGATTGTGTGCTTGTAGTTAACTCTGCTCTTTCTCTTAGGTTACATTTGTACGATACTCCTTTGCAAAATCCGGATTTGGTTCTTTTTGTTGATGGATCCTGTTTACGAACAAACTCCGGAAAATTCCAAGCAGCTTGGTCAGTCTGTCCACTGACTGAATCCCGCTATGCCCATGTTGTTCATGATTTTGGTATACTGTCAAAGTAATGTAGGTTTTTAACTTCTTCTGGGGCACCCATTAAAAAACATTTTTATATTAATAACTTGCTACAAGACTTATTGTTACCATCTAAAATTGCTGTTGTTAAATGTGCAGCCCATCAATCTAATGACTCTTTTGAAACTAAGGGCAATAATTTTGCTGACTGGGCTGCTAAACAGGCTGCTCTATCACAAACTGTTCAGGGACATTTTTTGCAACCTCTGCAACCAATAGTTACTTTTGATATCACAGTGTTAAAAGCTATACAGGATAAAGTCCCAGAATCAGAAAGAAAAACATGGCTGGCTCAAGGTTGTTTTAAATGCTCTAATCTCATTTGGCAACATCCAGAATGCAGACTGGTCTGCCCAATGTCCATGTTAAATTCTCTTATTAAAGCATATCACTTGCCAGCTCATGTTGGGATACAAGCATTAATAAAACAAATCGAAAAGGATTGGTTTGCCCAAGGACTTTCTGCTTCTGTACAGCATTTTTTTTGAGCACGTGCTCCACTTGTTTACAGTATAACATTTCAAAAGGCACAATGGCTCCCACACAACTACTGCCAAAACCATTGGGACCATTCTGCACTTTGCAATGAGATTTTATTGAACTTTCACCTCGAGCTCGTTTCAGATATGTTTTAACTGTTCTTGATGTTTTTTTTGTTTTTTTTTTTTCTGGGTAGTTACAAGCCTACCCATGCATTAACAATGATGCTATTTCAGTTGCTAAGAAACTTTGTTGTGAATTGATACCTCATTTTGGTGTTCCCTGTCAAATATATGCAGATCGTAAAACACATTTTACTGCTCAGTTAATTGATTCACTGTGTAAAATGTTAGGCATCACTCTAAAATTTCATTGTCAATATAGACCACAGGCATTAAAAACAAGACTGGCTAAAATTACTACTGAAACGGGCCTCACTTGGGTACAGGCCCTACCTCTAGCCCTACTCTCTATGAGAGCTCAAGTACATCCCACTAAAGGTCTTTCCCCTCATAAAATCCTCATGGGCCGCTCTATGTGTATGCCCATGACTCCACCACCACCCCTTTCTGAGTATAATGCATTTGTTCATAATATTCTCCTGTATTGCACTTCTCTTGTTTCCTTTTTACAGTTTCACCATCGCCAGGTAGCAGCAGCTCAACAAACTCCTGATCCTTTCCTGTCCTTGGCACTACAACCAGAAGACTGGGTATGCGTCAAGTCATTCTCTCCAAAAACAGCTCTTCAACCACGTTCAAAAAGGGCCCTTCCTGGTTCTACTGACAACATCATCAGCGGTTCGACTACAAGGCTCACCCACCTGAATTCACATATCGCACGTTAACAAGGTCATCCCATCAGAAGGTCAACAACCTCTACCTTTTGCTACTCCTAAAGTCATACTGTACCAGCACCTGACAATGCCTCACGTTTATCCATTTGGACAACCTCACCAAGTGCAACCACCATTTCCACAAAAGTACTGCACAACTATTTTGGTGGTTATTCTTGTCGTTTTATTTTGTGACCATTTTTACTTCCTGCTTCAATTACGCCTCATACCAAACAAACTGCATGGCATCCACCTTTCAACACCTACCAAGCCATTAAGTACGCTTATGCATCATCCCTCAACGTCTCAGACTGTTGGGTTTGCACTGCTATTCCTACTGTTCATGGGGGATTGATGCTAAATATAGTCCCTTTAGGGGTTAATGAAACCTGGATGAATTAGATCTACGATGCATCAAATGTTATTTCAAAGGACAAAATAGCATTACAGTTGTCCCTCCGTCAAAACGGAACTGTGTGTTTTCAAAAACATGGTAAAACCAGAGTTGGGTGGAGCCATTGTAACAAAACAGTGGTATATAACTGCACTGCAGACAGTTCGGGTTGTGTAACAGACTTTTCACCTGTAAAAAGACTTGTTAAGGACTCTATAGCTAACTTTTCCCAGAAAATAGAAACTGTTCATTTGAAAATATTCCAAGGACTGCAGGACACTGGGAATTGTTTCAAACCTATCAACATCACCATTAAAATAGAAAATTGTTATTTTGTGTGCGAAAGAAAAGCATATAAATGGCTACCAGGAAATTGGTCTGGCAGCTTCTTCCTGGGCTTCCTGGTTCCAGCTATTCAACATGTATCTGCATTACCTAAAGGGAAAATTTGAAACGTTCGAGAATTTAAAAAGCCTGCCAATCCTGTAGGTCGAGTTGATGCTTCATGGATTTATCATCATGACTTAGCTCATGCTAGTACCAAAGGACTGTCCCATATAGACTTCGGTGATGATGTCATATCGTGGGCCGGTATAATTCCATCATACGGAGCAGTGAAATCAATTTGGGAACTGAGAAAGCTATCTAAATTGTTTGAAATATTAAACAACGCTACATTTTCTGCCTTAAAACTAGTGACTGATAGTTCAACATGGGCATGGTTAACCAACCTGCTCTCAGGCTGGGGAGGTGGACTGTTGAAGTTGATTTTATTAATTGCAGTATTAGCAATTAATGCTTTTCTTGTCTTATTCCTAATCAAAGCACTCATCTTGAAATTAATGTCTTCAAAAACTGTAAAGAAAGTGCCTAAGTTTTATATGCCTGCAGCTATGAATATAGATGATAAAATGGCAATGTTTTCAAATAATAAAAAGACCAGTAGCATAGTTATGCTAGAATTGGGACAAATGTATGATAGGTTAAATGATGATGCTTACACAGCATCAAATGGGGGATTGTACAATATGAACAGTCAAAGCATGTGTTTGAGGGAATTGAGTTTGTGACAGCCTGTATGTATTAAAACGTATTGTTTACTATGAACTTTGAGTGAACTCTGAGCAACGAGAAAATGCTGAAAAGCAAGAGTCTGTCTGAAAGCAGGAAATGTGCCTTTTATGAAAATGCATCCGATTTTCATTCTTTGCCCAGAGATATGATATGAGAATTGCCTCATGTTTACGGGTAAACCTTTAATTGGTTAATTGCCCTGTAAAATGGTCTGATTGGGTCATTTCTCTATTTTTTGCATTGTCAGCAATATCACCAGTATATAAGCTTGTTTATTCCTTTGTTCTGGGAGTCTCCCTGGTGCTTTCCATGAGGCTCCCGCACGTGTGTACTGTAGATAATAAAAACCACTGAAAGAGAGAAAGAACTGTATCTGTCTTCATTTTTAAAGTATTCTGAAACGTAACATGGGGTATATCAACAAGCAGGGAGGGACTCACTCCTACCCTCTATGCAGGCTGGCCATAATCTTTTGGTGCACAGCCTCTGCCATGCAACTCCACCTGTTAGCACAATTCCTACCAGATTCTCTCAACTGTCTGGCAGATCAATTAAGCAGAAATCTTCTGGACTCACACAAGTGGCAGCTCAACAGAAAAACCTTCACCCTAATAACTCAGAAATGGGGCACCCCGAAGGTCGATCTCATTGCCTCCCACACCAACCATCAGCTCAGCAAATTCTGCACCAGGGAGCATCACTGCATTGCTTGGAAAGTGGATGCCCTGTCCTTTCCCTGGGTCAATCTATCGGTCTATGCCTTTCCTCCACTACCTCTCATCCCTAGGATACTGCTCAAAATAAAGGAGGAAAAACCAAGGACAATTCTTATAGTTCCAGATTGGCCTAGCCAGCACTGGTACCCCTTGCTGTGCAGCCTGTCCCCACTGCCACCATGGCATCTTCCTCAGATTCCAAACCTCCTGACCCAGAGGTAAGGGGAATTCATGCATCCCCAATTGCAGACACTCATTTTGGCAGCTTGGCTTATTCCCTAACCCCCAATCAATCTGCCAACCTCAGGAAACAGGTTCTAGATGTTATACATGAGGCCAGATGCCCTAGCACTAGAATGTCTTATGCTGACAATGGAAAAGGTTCTGCACCTGGATTCAGGCTAAGGAAGCCAATACTGCACAGCCCTCCCTCCTTCTCATCCTGGATTACTTAGATGACCTACTACACAGTGGCCTCTCTTTTTCCTGTATTAAAATTCATAGCTCTGCTATCTCTGCTCATTTTCCCACTGAGCAGCCCCTTTTCTCACACCCCTGGATCAAACAGTTCCTAAGAGGGGCTAGCAACTTGAGGCCACCCATAAGAGCACCATCCCCAGCTTGGGATCTTAACTTTGTTTTGGAAAAGCTCAACCTGCCCCCCTTCAAACCAGCTTCTTCTGCAGAGCAAAAATTTCTCTACTGGAAGACAGTTTTTCTTCTGGCCATTACTTCAGCCAGAAGAGTCTCCAAGCTGCAAGCACTCATGGCTGTCGAACCCTTCATCATGTTCCATGCTGACAGGGTATCCCTCAGGACTAACCCATCCTTCATGCCCAAGGTGGTGTCCAGTATGGCTCTCAACCAATCCATTCATTTGCCCACCTTTTTTCCTAATCCCCAGAACAAGGGGGAAAGCATCCTGCACTCCCTAGATGTGCACAGACAGCTCAGAATCTATCAAGACAGGACTAAATCCTTCAGAAAGTCTGATCAATTGCTGGTTAGCTTTGCTACAAGGACAGAAGGCAAAGCCATCTCCAGGTAAACCATTTCCAAATGGATAGCACACTGCAACCATTTCTGTGACAAACAACATGGAAAGCCTCCCCCCAAGGGGGTCCGGACGCACTCTACCAGAGCAGACTCCACCTCTGCAGCTTTCTTCAAAGGAGTCCCCACCAGGGACATCCTGGAGGCTGCCACCTGGACATCTGTTCACACTTTTACCAAATATTATCACCTGCCTCTCTCCTCCAAATCCAGGACAGGGTTTGCCTCTGCAGTCTTGCAGGGCATCCTAGTCAGCCCCTAGTTTCCTTGACTGCCTCTACCCATTTCCTCAGCTTTGGGAGTCAACCCAAATGTGATGAGTGCAATAGTGAAACACAAAGAACATAGCACAGTTGTGTACACTTACATGTTCAAGTGTATTCACTGTTGCAGTCCTGGTTTCCCTCCCTCCATCCCCCCTTTTTTCTTCTCTTTCCTTACAAGGGACATATTGGTATTTACTTTCTACTGATGTGGTTCTTCCACCAGAATCTGGCTCCTACTTGGGGGGTCCTGACAGGTTAGGGCAAGAAAAACTGATGTAATGGCATCGGCTGCCTTACTTTATACTACTGATGACCTGACGTCGGTCCTGAAGCGACAACAACTGACGCAGAAATACTAAGCCTCTGGTATTTGGGCCGGCCGAGGGCTACCCTGACAGGGATAACCCAAATGTGATGACTGCAACAGTGAATACACTCGAACATCTACATTTATGGTAAGTGTATACAACTGTACTATATTACTCCCCCAAATATCACTAGGCAATAGGTCCATTATGCTCTCTCTAAAGCCAAGAACACTGCATCAATGGGCACAGACATTACCTCAGGTTGCCTTCTAAATAGCATGAAGCATGATCTATCAGGCCGTCTGGAATTGCTATTTAACTGTAGCTTCCAAACAGGCTAAGTGCCTCATGAATGGAGAACAGCAACAGTCATTCCTCTGCACAAAGATGGGCCATCTACATACCCTGGAAGCTACAGACCCATAAGTCTCACCAGTCTTATATGCAAAGTCATGGAAAGAATTGTCATGGAAATAATCAATAATAATATAGAAAACCTCCAGACACTTGACCCAACCCAATTTGGTTTCATTAAGGGCAGGTCATGCTTACTTAATATGGTGGACTTCTTTGAGAAGGTCACTAAAGCAATGGATGAGGGCAAAATGGTTCACACTGACTACCTTGACCTAGCTAAGGCATTTGACATAATCCCCCGTGTGAGCATTGTTGACAAACATAAGATGTTAGGTACAAACCCTTATGTAACCCAGTAGATAGCTGGCTGGCTCACAGACAGGAACCATTAAGTTAGAATTGGGGAGTCCACCTCTACAAAGAGGCCAGTCACAAGTGGAGTCCCTCAGGGATCAGTCCTTGGACCGCTCCTTTTTGGCATTTACTTCTCTGAAGTCAAGGCCAACATCAGTGGCCTCTGCCTGACTACATTTGTAGATGATTGCAAATTTAGGAGCTGTCATTGACTCACCCACTGACACAAATGTTCTCCAGGTAGGGTTAACAATGACAAACAACTGGTGCCAGAGCTGTGGACTAAAACTAAATGCCAAGAAATGCATAATATCCTTTCTAAAAAGTCATCCACCTCTGGTAACCATCATATTGACAACACACCCCTAAGAGTTGATCCAGTAGTCAGGGACTTGGGGACACACATAGACAGCAATCTAGCCTTTGACCATCATATGTTTACAGTAGTGAGGAAATCATTCTATTTTGTACAACTTATAAACAAAGGTATGACATTTAGGTCCAAGGAAGTAATTGTTCCACTGTATTCAGCATTCATCAGACATCACTGAGTACAATGCCCCCATTGGAATGTACCTAACCAGGCATATCCTACAATTGGAATATCCATAGAAGTTCCTCGCTTAAAGAATACAGGGAGTAAGTAACACGTCCTATGCAGACTGCGTCAAGGTTTTATCTCTGTATTCTGTCTCGTACAGGATATTGAGAGGAGATCTATGCCTGGCATACAAGGCATTGTCAGACCCCACTCTGATGGAGAGCCTGCATATTTGCAAAACAAACATCACCAGAATTACCCATTCTAAAGACTTAAACCTTGCCTGGTATATCAATAGGACCTACTAGAGAGACAAGTATATATCCCAGAGACTATCCCAGAGAGAGGCAGCCTACGTAAGTTTTAGAGAAATTAGATCTACGGACCTCATAGACAAGAGCCCAATAAAATATGGGTCAAATGAAAGTCCATTTCATAGGCATAAGCCTTAATTTATTCAGTTTACACATTTCTGAAAAATTATATTGAGCTTACTTTACTTACTTGCTGCTTACTGTTTACTGCTGAATCAGAGACACATAGCTGTGCATGACTCCATCTGTAGTCTGTTTAAAGCACCAAGCCTTTCAAATTGCACACTGATAAAGAAATATATTTTGCAGCTATAAGCACAGTTACAGATAACTTATTTTATAACAAACCACACGTAGTCTGTCAGATTTGTAGCATATATTTACAACGTTTTCCTTCATTACAGATATGAATGATGACTTCTACAAAATACCTCTCTCTGTCCTTCTCTCACATAACTGAATTACTACAATAGCTATATACAGAGCTAGTCACACACACAAGAGATTATTTCCTCCTGGTATATTTTTCTGGCCTTCTATGGGAAGTCACATAATGTCTGTTTGTAGACTTTTCTATTGTCCTTTTGTGATTTAAGCACTTTTGCTGATGTGAGGATGCCATTCTGAAAGGAAACATCTGTATAAGCTGTTCCTACTGGAAAAACATCACATATTGCTGAATTTATCTACAAACATGAGAAAATCATGTAATGCTTGTTTTCCAGTATTGCTTTCTTAGGCATTTTCTGATGCTGTGAAGAGAAGCCTGTCTGTTATACATATAGTATGAATGCACATTGTAAACTCTATACATATATTCAAGCAAACTTTTTCTTTCAGCATATTTACAACATA
>NC_056737.1:573177079-573192079 GCF_019279795.1 Protopterus annectens
ACACACACACACACACACACACACACTCACATGCACACACGTGCACACACACACACGCACACACACACAAACACACACACACTGAGCAAACTAAGCAATCATGCTTTTTTTAAGACCTCTCAGCCTTTGCTTTTGCATATATTAGCTGTGTAACATTTTTTATACAGAAGATCATTTTACAGAATTCTGCAATAAATGGTACAATAAATACAAAACTGAGAAGCCATACCTTAACAAGAAATGTTGGTAATTAATGGGGTTAGGGAAAGGAGTAAAAGTACTCACACAGTCTTTGCAGTTTCCAGCAAGAAGTGAGTGACTATTGATATAACTTATGTAAAATATATTACTCAGATATTCAAATGTATCTAATTAATTCATATCCTAGCTCAGAACTTGTAAAATATTAACTTTATGTTTTATAATCAACATAAATTAAGAACTCTTTTGATAACCATGTTAATTCATTTATCCTATTATATGTACACTGCAAATATATTTAAGTCTTAATATGTAACTAAATAATGCAAATTAGATTGTATTTCATTCCTATTTTTAGCAAGATGGTAGGTGAACAATATTCAAACTTGCTAAAATGACTTTTAACATGCTATCTGCAGATTTTATTTATTATATTTAAACCTTATTACAGCAAACAAAAATTTACTATTAACAAAACATAATTCATTGTAACTCACCAAGCTCTGCATTCAAATGTCCGTTTTTACCACACTCCCTATGGTGATAATATTAGGCCTTGCCAGCATGTTTATAATGATGTTGTTGCAGCAAATGTTGCTTCTGGGTCTGTTTTCTGGGTTTCATCCTTCTTTATAATTTAACACCATAACTTTTGTCAAGAGTAAGTGAGAATGTGCCAAAGATAAAGAACCTCTGTTGAAAGTGTTCCATTAAAGTTTGTATTTGAAGGCCAAAAAGTCAACAAAAAAATGAAATTTATGTTTGCAGTCTTGTAATAACTAAAAAGATTTATCTTGTTAATAAATTATCCATTTATCATTGTGAACATCCTAGAATAAAAGAAAAGCATTGTGTATGTTATCTTCTTTCTTGACACTGTTATTTTATTGCCGTATCAATTTTAAAGTAAGCAGATTTTACAAAAATGGGAAAACCATGTTTAGGGAAAGACGGCATGAAATATCTTGTCTTAATCTGTCATGGTGTGGGAAAGCCCTCATCATTTCATTTGCAGTTGAAATAGAAAATCATCATTTTATGTTACTTATTTTTAACAGAAAGGGATTGATGTACGTCTGCGTAAGTCAACATGTTTCAAGTCATTCTGAATTAAAAGTAGACGTCATCATGGAAAAATCATTATTGTGGAGAGAGAGCCATAACCACCCAGAAGTCCTTTCTTAGGTGCTGAAATATGCCAGTCATAACATTTACAGCATGTTCTCAGTCTGTGAACCTTTGACACCCTTGAGTTATATTATTTTCTAAACTTAAATTTAGTTCCAACAGGCTTTACTTAGTTAAATAAAAAGGGAATAAACAGCTAAATATAACTTGTTTCTCTATATTTAGAAAGGTAAGATAACTTGACGACTTATATAAATATAACAATACACCCCAGCTTTTATCATTTTATTTTAAATGCTATAAATTAATCATTGTATGACCAGTAAAAGATGGAATATTATCTAATACTATTTTCATTTGCTGCGTTTACTGCAGGTCAGTTAAAAAATGTACTTTTGCAGCGCATTTTGCACTCTGATTTTATTTATAAATGTAATACTGTACTTGTTCATATTTAAAATGAGTTTGTTAAACAACATCCATTCAAAAACAAAGTGACAATAAAAAAATCTGTAATGCCTTAAATATTAATAGTGATGCCAGTTTGATGCTTTTGGTATGTTTAACATGGTAAAACAAAATCACCTAAGACCACATCAGTGGTATAAATGTTATAGTTGGTAACATCCAAGAAAGGAACCCAAATAGGCACTCCTACAACTTAAACCATCTTATCTACCCCTTCATCAAACCTGACACAGCAAATCGCATCCTGTAAACTGTTAGGTAACCAAGTAATTTATTTACGCAACCTGTGCATTTTTATCAATATTGTGTGGCTGATGCAATGCTATACTGAATAAAAGACAAAAACACTACAACAACTTAGAGAACATCAGCCTCTGCTCTTGTAACATTTTAAAAATGGGACGTCAGTACATTTTTCAAATTCTCTACTTGAGAAGCCATGCCTATAAATATCCAGGTGAATCAATTTTCTCCAAATCTAAAATAATTAGAATGAAGATGTATTTCTATACAATGTTAGGTAACTGACTTAATAAGTTGGTTATAACATTCCACAAGCTTCATAGCCTCTTTCCATTTATAAATAATTCTCACTAAACTCTTCTTTCAAAACAACAGTGAATGCCCCATTTTGCATTAATTTAAGGAGTTTCAATGAGTCATATTTCAATTTTGCAAGTTGTCTGATAGTTATGGCATTAGCAACTGAGATTTTTACCCTTCACCAAGTCTTTTAAAATACTGGAGACAAATTTAGATCAAAGTGATAATACAGTAACTTAAATGGGAGAAACAAAAATTTGACTACACGTGTATTATCAGCATTCTTTATTTCAGCCTAAACAAAGTGATTTCTACTTGCAGTCATTTACTAATTCACCCCTGTCCTTGCAGCAAAACAAAACAATCCTGTTAGCATTCCTTTTTATTTACCTTTCCCTTTTCTATTTTCCAAATGTGGGATTCCCATGAGAATTGTACCATGCTACTGATCAGCAATTTAGATACCTTGTTAGCTGGCTGTAAATCACCATGACTCGAATGCCTTTGCATTCCATTTGTCTAAGTTTCACAGGGTTGTACATTATTCAATAGTGGGGCACAGTGCATGCCACAGACACAAGTTATTGCAAATATAACCTTAGTGTCCTTAATTTATTCCACCATGCATACTACCCATAATCCCAACTTGGTGCTACGCAGTTGCTCAAACAGTACCTTAGTTAGAAGCAAAGTGTTATACTCAGCTGCAACCTTCACCACACAGCTAACCTAAAGACGATGTTATCATACTGAGTGGCAGCTTGGCCACCTTTCCTCTTACTACCACACCCCCCTCTCACATTTAACTAGCCAGAAGCAAACCAGGTCTTGCTGATAAAGGAAGGGACCAAAGTACAATTTCCAGATGTCCATTAATTTTATATTCTATAAACCTTCTATAGAATACTGGGTACTAAATGAACCTAACTTAGTTAAATTCTCTAGTCAGTCTAATGTATATCAAACACCATCAACTCACTTTATTCTGAGATCATGGTTCCACAGTCACAATCACCCTCTGTTGCCAGCCTGTTACCACTAGGTACCTTAAGGCAGTGCTATACCTGTTTAATGCTCTTTGACAAACATTTACTTTTACCTTCACTACAACCAATAATTGACAGGTACAAATAACTACTGAAGTGGAGCCTAACCCATCACCCAAACATACACAGAGCACCCAAGAGAGAGTCAGTGCTCACACCCACCTTCCACCTGCATGCACCTCATCAAAGAAAAAGCCTTCTGTACTGAGGTACTTAAAACGCCTCTTTTCCTATGCCTCAAAGGCTTCCAAGGTGTAAGCTTGACTCTCTAATTCCTCAGCAGAATAAAGTAACCCCTCATATTATACCTCTGTTACTACTTATCACAAACCCTACTCAGAGGAGTTATTATTTCAGCTGATCTGAACCCTTAAAACATAATAGGCCAGCCAAAACACAAGAAAATATACTAGTCACAAATGTCTCCATAGTGAGACACACAGATACTTCACACACACAGCTTGGCAAAGATAGGATGATGGTGAGCTATCTCTCAAGACCAAGGTTACAGGAGACATCTAGGGCTCTTACGTCTCATCATCCCAAATACAGCTACAATATAGTTGTTATTCATGTGGATATAAATAACTTGAGGCACACATATCCCTGGATTATATGAAGATAGACATAATAGAGCCCTCTCAGTCTATATCCAAACTGGTATTAAGTTAGTCTTGAGCAGCGTCCAGTCTTCACCATGAATAATGCCTCAGTATAGACAAAAGATGATTGACTTCAACAATTGGCTCATCTACCGGTATCATTCTGGGGAATCCAAAGCATGTTAGTTTGGAAGGAGATTGTTGACTGTTTCTCAGATTCATAGATTAATAGGTATTCAAAGTCTTTTGAGTCGTATGATCATTTACACCTTGTCAGTATCATCCCTGGGGCTGCACTTCTTTTTCCCCAGGACAGCCATATCAGGCAATTCCAGATTAAATCTGTGGATACCTATCCAGTCACCTATGCCAATTAAAGGAAGATAGAGAGTTGCACTGTTTAACGTACAGGAGAAGTTTAGTCCAGAGATTTGGGAGGTGCTGTGTTATACACCTGTCTTTCCACTGTGTTTTATTTATCTCCTGGTGAAGATTTAGGTCCCTGGTTCTAGTACTGATAGAGATATTGTACTTGCAGAGATCCAGAAGGCCCTTGATAACCATGTCTCTATTGGAGCTACAAGCAAGAAAGAGATCTCCCCTCAAAACTTTATAAGATAATGAATAAAGAGATAGAGCTTCAAGCCTCATTGATAGCTCAGGAACTTAAGGCCTATAATATTTTTTATTAGAAACCTTTGGGGTATTTTTAATTGTTTGATATGTTTAGTGAAATTCAGTGCTAAGAATAAGAAAGTGGTTACTTCTTTAGACCTTAAGAATATTAATTTGGCAATTAACTGTACTAAACAAAAGGATTTCTTGACAACCATTGTCACATTATGGTCAAAAAAGAGGAAGTTATCAACCCAAGTTCTTAGGTCCTTGACTACATTTTCATTTTGGACTGGTATGTTTTCTTTATAGGATGACAAGCATCTACATTTGCCTTGCCTTTAGGATTTACCTTGATCTCATTTTAGTACACCAGGAGTTTACAAGGGAAAGTTCATTTTAGAAGGTTTGGGTGTCAGAGAGTGACTTAACAACATCCCTCAGTTTGCAGTTGTCAAACTTTATTAGATAAAAGTTATGGTTTTTGACTCAGAAATCTGAGAAGTAACTGCTGAAAAAGAGATGTCCTAGCACCAGGCCCTAAGGAGCACTGTTGGGCGCTTTCATATTTTATGATGAGGCTCCTGCAACTTGCATTGTGTGGGTTTTGTCTTGCAGAGAGTCTGCTATCCATCTTGCCACATATGGGTTGCTTTTTAAAGTATTTAGCTTCTGTATTATGCAACCATGGTAAATGGTGCCAAAGCCCTTAATCAGGTGAGGATACATCATGTGTAACACATGGCCACTCTCTGCAGCCTCCATAACCCTTTCAAAGAAGTTTTTTAGATTCAGTAGACAGGATCTACCCTTCACAAAGCTGAACAGTTGGGGGGGTCAAGTCTAATAAGATATCTGATACTGTAGTTTATGAGGTCAGTTATAATAAATTTCATGGCTTTGCAGATGAGGCTTGTAAGGCTGATAGATCTGTAATTACCCAGTCAATTAGAAGGCCACTCTTATGGGGGTGCATCACCACTGCAGTGCACCACTTATCAAGGATAAAAACAGTAACTAAACTTATGTTAAACAGTTTAAGGAGTGAATCCGCAAGGGTGTGTTTAACAACATTAACTAAACAACCAGATATACTGTCAGGTCATGTGGAGGAAGTATTTTTAGTCTTGGTTAGCACTTTCAGTAAATGATCTTTAGTCATCATTTTGGGAGGTAGCGATTTGGATATTCTAGGGCTTTGGATAGAAGTCTTAGGGTGAAGTTTGCACTAAATATTTTTGCAAGGATATTGGCAATGCATTTTGTGTTGGGATACGAGAAATCATTATTAAAAAGTTCAAAGCAATGTAATGTATTGTTTCTTGGTTGTCATAACTAAAGAAAGATTTATTATTATCTTTGGCTTGAGGCCAACCTCAGTTCATGGGCTCCATTAATAAACCTGATAGTGTTTATCAATTTTTTGTAAAGCTTTTGATACTACCCTTGAGAATATGGGGTTGGATTTTCTATATAATTTAAGGAGTTTTTTTCTTTTGTTGTACAGTTTATGGTAGTGTACTACCCGGGTGGTTTGTTTTTGAATTTCCTATGATACTTCATTAAGGTAGGGACTGCTAGCTCTATGCATTTTTCTAAATGGGCGTAAAATTCTTTGATGAAGATTGCTGTTGTATCAAGGTCAGGAGCGGTGCAATCTTAAGTGAATTTTGATATTTCATCTTAGAGTATGTAAAGGTTGGCATATTTATAGTCTTTAAATTCAGTGTTTTCTGTAGGGGCTTTTGGGAGTATAACTGAGATAGTCACAAATCTGTGGTCAGATTTCACTAGGGAAGGAGATGCCAGAGAAGTAGTGCATGAGCCAGTCATATTTGTAAGAATCAGATCAAGAATGCTATGTCCAGTAGGAGGCTTACTTACCAACTGCTCAAGGGAGTTTTTGTTTATTAAGTCTAGGAATTTTTGGGGATATCCTACATATGAGGAGACCAATTTTATTGAAGGGTAGTTAAATTCACTTCAAATAATGGAGTTTTTGCCAGTAGGAAGATCATTTAGAACACTGTGAAATCTTACATGGGCATCAGAGGCAAAGAAGGTGTAAGTTAATAAGATAGCAGTTGATAATTGCACCTACCTAGAGTGATCAATGAGTTCAGTTTGTGGGTTACTGGGGATCTGTCTGGAGATAATAAGTTCCTTAACAAATATGGAGACTCCACCACAGTTGCCAGTGTGTCTGAAGGCACGAAACATGCAAAACCTAATACAGAGTGAGTGTTCTCTTTACATTTAAACCAGATCTCTGTAGCTACGCAGACATAGATGTCTTCCAAATATAGGATCAAGATCAGGAAATATATTGTTTAGACTTTTGCCATTAAAGAGAGCCAGCTTAATGTGATCCAGTTTTGGGACTGATATGTTAGTTAAATTGCAATGTTCATCAACTGGACTCTGACTAAACAAAGGGTTTAATCAGTATGCAGAAGTCCTGGAATGCAAGTTACAAACCAGCCTTAGTGAAGCAAGCTGGACTGTCAAGCATCTTGTCCCATGCTAACACATACTGGGTCCCCCCTGGAATGACACCAGCTATTTAACTGATATTGAAGCCATTTATCATTTCTCAGTATCTAAACATCATTCAAGATTAATGTATGGATAGTTATGACGTCTCTCGCATGTCCCTCAGGATTTTGTCTTAAGTTATTCATTCCCTGCATGCATTGCTGCCATGTTGTAGTCACATTTATCAGGAATTAGGGTCCTGAGTACCCTTGTAATGTCAAAATGATATTGTGGCACCTGAAAGACACCTCACTGTAGTCCTCTCCTTATCCAGCCCTTTGATTATCGATTCAGTGTATCTGACAATAGGGACACCTATCACTAAAACATTTCTATTGCTGTTGTGGTTAAGAGTGGAAGAGTTGGAGTGTTTTTGCTCATGATGACTCTTTATGGTAGGTATGCATGAAGTCCATGAGTGGCCTGATTTTTGCTGAGACTTTATCTTACTATTTCTAGGAGGCTTTGGGGATGATCCTTTTACAGCATCAGCCTAAGATATTTTGCTATAATTAATAAAGGATTATGATTGAGGAGTATGAAGCTCACAGTCCAAGTTGTACACCATCTAAGGAGACCTACAGCTAAAAGGTCAGACAACTGTGGTTAAACTAGCAGGCTACCTTCTATCTTGTCTAGTGCTTATGTGTTTAGATGAGTAAAGCAAAAATAGCAAAGGATGAGAAGATACTGGGAGAAGTTTCCAGAGACAAATTTGTAGTAAAGGCAAGTGACTCAAGAGCCAACAAGACTAAACGGGAATCACAGATTGGCTTCATGGACACTCAGTATACTGAATCTATGGAATACGATGGAAGGGTAAGACCTTGTGGAAAGGGGTAGTAAGTAGTGGGAAATGCATTGACTAGGCTACCAATGATCTTCCATATTAATTGTCTAAAACCTTCAGAAAACTATGAATCTCTGTCTGGGGGTATAGCTATTATCAATAATTCTATCCTCTAAATAATATTACAGTCTATTTAGTGTGACATTTGACTTAATCTTCTTAACAATGCAAATGTAACTCTAAGGAAGTTTACACAGTCCAAAGTTTAGACATAGACTAATTAAGAGTACACCATCTAGCCATAGCCGGAAATGACATCAACAGTACAGAACCATATATTCTGATGGCAGACAAAAACAACTTGGCCACATACTCTGCCCATTTCTGCTCCTTGATGATATATTAATACAGTGCAGTGCTTTTATGTGTACTTGGTAGGACGATTACAGTAAGAGTGGGGAATTCCAGACATAATTATAGCATGGCTTGAGGAAACAAGTAGGTAGCATTCCCCCAATTGACCATTGTTAATTGCTTGCTTGATAATTTTGGCATTTGTTCCAGGTTCCAGGTACCACTGTAAATGTGAAAGAAAGTTGGGAAATTATCTTTGGGCTTCAGGTCCACAAAAATCAAATCCTTTGGTGCTGGCAACCCTGGGGTGAGTAACAAAATTAATGTGTGCAATAGTTTTATTATGTTCCATCACTTCTCAGCTAGGATGTACCCTGGAGTAATAGCTGGCTGCTGGAGGTGTCAGCAGATGGAGGTAGCACATAGATGGCAGATTTTCTGGGGAAGTGGGTTGTTGCAGCCTAACCTTTCTTAAATTTAGATAACCCATTAGGGGTTGTAGACTATAGGCTGACCTGGGGAATAGGTTTGTTTTTTACTGGTCCCCTTCAATGATGTGCTTAAGTAAACCACAATCTTTACCTGTTTTGTGTAATCCTCTTGGCTAGCAAGGAAATAAATACCAATACATGGAAATGGAATCTTTAGACTATGAGGGAACTCCAGATTTTGAGAAGGATGTGGAAGACTAAGCTATTTATAATAGTTTGCATGGGAGGCCGGGTAGTGGTTAATTGGTAGACATGGTGGGATGTCTGGTACAAGCTTTGAATACTTAGGAGGACTAAGTTTTATACTTCTGAATTTCTTTCTTGGATGGGGGTCATCAAGGGCTCACTTATCTTTTTTTGTATCAGTCTTCTCTTACTTCTTCCCTTTCTACTAGTTAGGGATGGGGTTACTTTTTCTGATTAGGTTGTTGCATTTTTTTGTGTTTATCTCTTACTAGTTCTTTCAAAGCTGAGGGATTACGATGTTGGATGCTTAATCCATTTGTCTTAAGTATTGATATTATTTTTATTTGTTTTTTATTATTTTTAAAAAGAAAACAAGAAAATTTTTCACTGTTGCACTTCTCGGTGCTGGCCAAGTCAGAAGGCTTTTGAATGTAAAAAAGGGATCTTGTCTTCTTGTGTCATTCTTCATGTGAGTTACATTTTGGAAGTATTGATCTGCAGTGTTAAATGCTGCAGAAATTTTCAATGAATGCAGTTGGTGGTTTTAAATGTCTAACATATGCCACATTATTTCTTTATGATAGCTGTTCAACCATTGGATTTCCAGCTTCCCGAAAACATACAGGTGAAGTTCAGTGAGTAATTCCAATTGGCCTACAGTGCCAAAAAGTTTTACTCATCCCTATCCATGTCCTTAAATACATTATCTGCTAGGAACAGTAGAGCTGTGTAGAGACTGATCGTCTCAAATCCATGTTGCCGGTCACAAAGTAACCCATATAGTTAGATGTTTATTAATGTTAATTAATATATGAGGCTACTGCTTTTTCCAACAATTTGAATAGGCAAGAAAGAAAGGATATTGGTCTGAAGGGATCTTCTTCACTTTGGAGTCTTTGCTTTGTCAATATCATTTGTTATTTTCCATAAATGAGAAACAGTGCCATTTCTGAGGGAACTACTAATAATACATCTTAGGAGTACCACAATGAAGGCATTGCAGAGTTTAAATGTTTAGGGCATATATCACAAAGGTACTTTACTTAAGAGAGAGAGAGAGAGAGAGCAATTTCAGAGGACTGAAAGCAAGTGGTAAAGTCACTTCATATTGCATTTCAGGAGTTTGAATCCAGAGAATTACCTTTGGGTTTGCAAGAAAGGGACGCTAAATGATTTGGTGCCAATTTGGTAGCTGTAACATATTCTCGGTCAATTACATCAGTGAGCCTTGTTTTCTGCTTAATTGTATTGGTGTGACTATTTACTCTGGTCCAGAACTTCTCTGAGGATTCATGCACACACACACACACACACACACACACACACACACACACACACACACACACACACACACACACACACACACACATAGGTTTATACTAGGCTAAAGACCACCAGAATCTTTATAAGCCTATCTGCCCAACCCAACTCACTTTTATTCCTGAGTACCTTGGTCACCTATATGGTAGGGTATATTAGTAAGGACGTAACTATGGGTTATGTGGAGGGAGGTGTTAGTTGAGGATTAGTGTACTTACTGTCAACCTATGTCCATCAGACATTTGGGGGCCAGACCGAGGGTGAATTTGATATTTCCCATCCAATAATCAAGGTTTCATTTGAATATGGTTAGGGATGAACTCTGCTTCATGTGGCTGGGGACCTTATTCCACAGCTCTGGGATCCTTTGACACACATATCAGTCTCTCCAGTAGGTTCTATTTATGACTCAGGCAAAGTTCAGGTCCTTGGATCTAGTGTTCTGGTTGTGTTTGTTTAGTAAATATGCAAGAGATCCATCAGAGTTGGGTCTGAGGATGCCTTATATGCCAGGCATTGATCACGTCTCAGTAACCTGTAGGAGACTGGGGACAGAGATAGGGCCTTAAGGTAATTTGGTATTCATACCCTGGATCATCCTGGTGAGGAACCTTTGAGGATATTCCAAATGTTGCAAGTGCATGTTTAGATATATGCCAAAGTGGACATTGTACTCAATGAAGGGTCTGATAAGGGCTGAATAGAGTGGTACTGTAACTTCCTAGGACCTGGATGTCATACCCTTGTTTATCAGTTTGGAGACTTAGAATGATTTTCTTACTCTCTTACATGTTGGTTGAAAGTCAGACACTGTCTACATATGTTTCCAGATACCTAACTTCTGGGTCATCTCTTAGGGGTGCTTTATTTATGGAGTAATTAGCTTGGGTGGACGAGTTCCCAAAGGGCACCATAATACACTTCTTCTCATTGATGTAGCAGTCACAGAATGCAGTGAGACATGGTAGTTGGCAACAAAGTGTTATGACACAAGCTACATCTCACATTAAACAATAAGCTTTAACTTCCAATTATCATGGACCTAGACTGGTTGGCTTGCCCATAAATCTCTATTTGGGGAACTGGTAGGCATAGGGCTGCAATATAGGAAAAGGATATTCAAAAATAACACATTTTAAATTTGAGCTTCATTTTATTCTATTTATTTATTTATTTTACATTTGTTTACCGGAATTGTTTGACTGGGAGAGTATCCTTCTAAAGCAGAGGCCCAGGGAGAAAAGCTGCACAAATGTGGTAGCATTATTGTTATACAAACAATAAAATACAATTATTTGGATTATACAGATAAACATAACATAAAGCAAGATTCCACAGATTTCAAACAAATTTATTTGGTTAGTAGTGAATTAACACAGGATAGTTAAGAGGACAGAAGTAGTTGTTTGGGGATGTATAGAAAAGAATAGAGAAGTCTGATGTGAGTGAGTGGTAGGTAATGAGAGACTTTGAGAGTTACAGAGTAGGGTGATAGAAAGTAGGTTAGCACATTAGCTAGCCTGGACTATTGCATGAGCATAGCCAGGAGATATCTAAATGTGTTTTGAGAAGTTTTTTGAATTGCATGGGGTCATTAGTGAGTCTGATAGAGAGTGGGACAGATTTCCAACTTTTTGCCAAATAATGTGAATATAGGGAGTCATGTGCAGAGTTTGAGGATTTGGTTATCTGTAGTAATGACTTGTTTGTTGAGCAAAGTGTTTGTTAGAGTAGGGTTGAGGAAGGCCACTGAGGGATGGGATAGTATCAGGTTGATAAATTAATTTGTGAGCAATGGTTAGTTGATTATAGAGGTGTGGAAGTTCTAGCCAAGAGAGTTTTTTAATGAATTACAATGGTGTGTTGTGTGTTTGAAATCAGTGGCAAATTTAGCAATTTTTTTGTAGAAGGTCTCTAGCTTATTTAAATCCATTTGTTAAGGTTAGTGAGTATCGGAGAGGCATAGAAGAGTGTGGACAGGAGATGGATTCTGGCTATGGCTATTCTAGAGTTATCAGTTAAGACTTTTTTGTTTCTGTATAGGCTTCCTGTTTTTGTGTAGCTTCTTGATTGTTTGTGATATATGTACATCAAATCTGAGTTTGTTGTATATTGTGACTCCCAAAAGTTTTGTTTGTAAATCGGGGTAGAACTTGGTATTATTACTAATGGTGATACAGAAGATGGGTGGAGGGTCTGAATGTCTAGAGGGATGAGAGATTGTGACTTTGGTTTTACTGGGATTAAGTATAAGCTGTGAGTTGTTTAGGCAAATTTCAATTCTGTAAAGGGCTTTTGGGTATTGTCCTGGAGCTGTTGTATGGTGGTTGCGGTATAAATAAGGGTGGAATTATCTGTGCATTGAATGATAGTGGCTAGAGGTGAAGCCTTATGAAGATTATTTGTAAATATGCTGAAAAGGAGGGGACTTAGAATAGATCCCTGTGGGACTTCTAGTGTGAATGGAAGTCGGAGGAAAAGGCCTTGCAGCCATTTAACTGGTTGCCAGCATCCTGACAGGTAGCTTTCAAACCAGGAAACAGCGTAAGGACTGATATTAAGGTTGGTAAGAGTGATCAACGGCTTAGGATGGGAAACAGTATTGAAGGCCTTAGACATGTCAAGAAAAACTGATGAGACTATTAGACTGTTTTACCTTTGTGTCTATATTGATTGATGGTATTTGTGAAACTAAGGAGAGCAGTAGTAGTACCATGATATGGTCTGAAACCGTGTTGTGAATTGGCCAGAAGGTTTTTTGCTGTCAGATGCTGGAGAATTTGGGAGTGAATACACCTTTCAAGCAACTTAGACAGTGGTGCTAGGATAGCTATGGGTCTATAATTAGTGATTTCAGTAGAAATTCCACCTTTATGTAAGGGAGTGATGTAAGAGATTTTCCAGATGGTTGGGACATATTGTACAGTGATTGAGTGATTAATAAGTATTGAAACTGGGAATGATATGGCTTCAGCTGCTAGTTTCAGATATTTTGCTGGGAGATTATCTGCTGCTAGTGATGTTGGTTTCATTTTTTTTGAGTTTTTCTATTGTGCTTTTGGGGACTGGTTGAAGTGAGAATGTGTCTTTGTTAATGTTTTTTTGCTGAGGGTGTTAATAATTGGGTGGGTTGGTTGTTGATGGTTAGGGTCAGAATGCTTTTGGTAAAGAATTTATTAAATTGTTCTGTAATATTGTTTGTACTGGCTGGCAAATTGGGGGGGGGGTTGTAGTTTGACCAAGATTAAGTATTTTGTTGACTGCGTTCTAGAAATTTTGGGGGTTTCTTTGGTGTTTCAATTGAAGGTTTGTGTAGTAGTTTTATTTCTCTATCTTAATGTGATATTTGGCCTTGTTCCTCATTTGTTGATATGCTAAGTTGTTTGGTTGGGTTTTGCTAGTGACCCATGCTTGTCAAGTTTTGTCTCTTTGCTTTAAAAGGGTTCATGTTTCTTTGGTTAGCCAAGGGGTGAGTTTTGTTCTGACTCAGACTGATCTCGGAGGTGCTAATCTGTCAAGGATGTTAAGAAATGTTTCATTAAATTGCTTAACTTTGTCATCTAGGGCTAAGTATTTAAGGGGAGTCTAATTTCTATTTCTTAAAGTATGTGTTGGATCCTGAGGATTAAAGCTTTTCTTATTGCGGATTTGGCAGTAAATGGTATGTTTGGTAGGGTTGGTGTATTTTCTAAGGCGGAAGGTTGGTAGATAGATGGTCACTGAGATTATCAGGTAGACAGCCAGCTATTTAGTAGAGTTGTGATTAAGGCCCAGTGGAGGACAGAATGCCAATTTGATTTTTTATCTATTCTGGTTGGGCATTTGATAAGTTGGGTAAAGCCATAGAGATTTATATGGTTGGTTGGGTTTTGTGAGTCACAAGTTGCCCAATATAGATTAAAATCACCCATGATGATAAATGTTTAATTGGACTTTACAAGCCAATGAATCCCAAATATCCTTTCATTTCATCATCAGCAAATGAAAGCTTGACCTGCAACTTTGTGTAGCCTCCTTCCTGTCATTCTGCTGATAAGAATCTACAGCAGGTGTCATCCAACCCCAGCCCCACATGAGTCACACATTGCATAAGGCAAACACTACCTCAGTTATTATAAGTAATAGTTATCTTCTCTTAAATATAATATTTGCTTCATGGCATGTTTTGGGAATCAAGCATGACTTTTACATGAAGGTAGGGACGTGCACACTATTACTAAATGGAAATGATTGTAGCATTACTGTTTTTTTAAATATAATCACTTCTGTCACATTACAAGTGGCAATGCAAATACTCTGCTGCCATTCCAAACCTTTGTCATATAAGTCTTGCATTCTTAAATCAGATCTATTAAAATTTAAATGCAGCTAATTAGACTGTGAGTCACTATCAAAATCAAGGCAATCATGTAGTCATATTGTGACGAAAACTATAGCTTTTCTTATTTGGTACTTTTGTTTTTAAAGTCAAACCTGAAATAATAGAGATCATTTTGATATATCCCCATAGTTGCAAACTTGCCACTATTACAAAGTGAACTTTTGTCACATTCTCTCCTGAAGGCAACAGTCATTTTCGGAAGATTTCAGCTTATTTTCACTGTCCATCATTCAACATTTCTCCCAAGATGCTGTGCATGTCCACAAATGTGTATCTGTCTTATATTCACTCCCAAGTGATACATGTTATTTGTACCCCATCCCCTAAGGAGTAAGAAAGG
>NC_056737.1:573197079-573302025 GCF_019279795.1 Protopterus annectens
AACAAAAAAATCTATAAACATTATAATAGGATACATACCACCAGGTAACAACATCCCTACCCTAAAAGCCCTTTTACATTGGACAAATCAAAACCTACCCCAAGAAACAATTATCCTAGGGGACTTTAACATAGACTGGCATACATGCTCAAGCTCCACACCCCCCAACTCTATAAATCTGTATAATTTCTCCCAAATCATTAAAACCAGTACAAGGCTAGGTAATAATAAAAACAAAGAAAGCCTCCTAGACTGGACCCTAATAAACAATGCCAATACTTCCTATCAGGCAGGCGTCCTACCAGATAACCTCAGCGACCACCAGCCCACCTTCCTACTAAAACTCAAATTCCACACCAACTCCAAACCACCGACCCGGACCATTAGAAACAAAAGAAACTATGACATAACAAAATTCAAACTAGAACTACAATACCAAAATTGGAATCTTCTGAAGAACCTCCCACTAGACAAAGCAGTTGAGCTATTTAACACTACCTTTTTAAAAATCTTAAACACCCACGCCCCACCATGCATAAGCAAACAAAAAGTTAAAATAGCCCCTTGGGTCACTAGGACCACTAAAACCATGATATCCCAAAGAAATAGAGCCTGGCATTAATGGAGAGCCAATAAAACCATAGCAACCAAACAAGAAATCCAAAAACTCAGAAACAAAACAAAAAAACAAATCCTATTAGACAAAAGGAATTACTTCCTAAATTTGCAATGCAGACACCACAACAACCCCCAAAAACTCTGGGCTGGACTAAAGACATTACTCAACCCCGGCAGACCAAGTACACCAGCACCAACCACTGTAAAGATTAGCACTGAAATCCCAGAAGCCTTTAATGAATTTTCATAGAAACCATTTCAAAATTAGTTAACCAACAACCCACAACACATACTACTAGCAACCCCAAATTAGCTACCAATTCCAATACCACCTTCCAATTTAAACCTATTCCCACAGATTATATAAAAAGAATACTAGGTAAACTCAAACCAACTAGCCTAGCTGCAGACAATATTCCAGCCGAATACCTACAAACAGCTGCCAACAAATTAGGGTATCCAATATCTATCTTCCTGAATAGATCAGTCATGGAAAGCAAAATACCAACAATCTGGAAAATAGCATATGTCACCCCACTACACAAAGGCGGTACCTGTACAGACCTTACCAACTATCATCCCATTGCCATATTTTCCCCACTTGCCACATTATTAGAAAAATGCATTCACCCTTTTGGTAAAAAAACTCTGTACCCATGAACTACCACATAGGCGGTAGTCTACTTAACACCGAAAGTATGATAAAAGACCTTGGGACACAGGTGGACAGTAGTCTCTCCTTTGATAATCACATCACCACAGTAGTCAGGAAATCCTTCTATGTGGCACACCTCATCACAAAAGGTTTCTCATCCAGGAAAAAAAGAGGTCATTGTTCCCCTCTACTCATCTCTCATTAGACCCATTATAGAGTACAATGCCCCTTTTGGTATGTACCTCACAAGACATCTACAATAACTGGAAAGGCCACAGAAATACCTCCAAAGAGGATTACCGGCCTCAAACAGATGCCCTACGCAGACCGTCTCAAAAAACTCCAGCTTTACTCTGTTGCATATTGCCTACTCAGAGGCGATCTCTGCCTAACATACAAAGCTATGTCAAACCCAGAGCTGTTGGACATGCTCCACATAAAGAAATCCCAATCCCTCCGAGCTACACGCTCTAGGGACCTAAACCTTGTCACCACAATAAACAGAACATGCTGGAGGGATAGATTCCTGTCTCAGAGACTTCCCATACTCTGGAACAAACTACCTATCTATATCAAACAAAGCTCCTCATTAGCACTCTTCAAGAAAAATTTTGATGATTGGATGGGAGATAGGAAATTCACCCTAGGGATCACTTCTGTGGCTCTGCTTAAAAGGGGCACAGGAAAATAATTTTCTTGGGTGGCAAAAGCCAGGGTACCATTTGGCTAGGATTATATAGGCCCTAGGGTCAATAGCCCAGTACCTACCTATGAACCTATGAACCACCAAGTTATGCAATACCTACTAAAAAAAACAACATCTCACACCTACCCAACATGGATTTAGACCAGCCCATAGTACGACAACTGCCATTGTCTCCTTCACTAACCTAATAAACCAGAACGAAACCTAGGGAAACTATCATCAGCCATATTTCTTGACTTATCAAAAGCATTTGACATGGTCAACCATCGCAAACTTCTTGAGTCCCTCTCCGACCTTGGTCTAGCCACTAACTCACTGGCCTGGTTTCAAAATTACCTAATAGGTAGACAGCAAGCAGTCAGATGGGATAACAAACTTTCCACACTGCTCTCTATTACAACTGGAGTCCCACAAAGATCAATCTTAGGCCCTCTATTATTTTCCATATTCATCAATGATCTGAATAAGATCACCCAAGACGCAACTGTAATACAATATGCCGATGACTCAACCTTAGTCTGCTCAGCCACCAGCCCCCTCACTCTCCTTTCCACAACCCAACAGGTCTTCAATAACACTGAAGCCTAGTTTCTCAGTACAAATTTGTTAGTGAACCCAAAAAAGACCAAACTACTAATCTTCAAAACAAATAAATCCAACATAGACACTGACTCTTTCAATATTACTTCTAGTGATGGTACCATTATTTCTCCAGATTCCCACACAAATCTACTAGGTGTTACAACTGACAACAGATTGAAGTTTGACCTACACATAAATCTAACCATCAAAAACATACACAGAAAACTAGGCAGCCTGTACAAAAAGAAAACATACCTAAATCAACAGACGAAAACCACCATGGCTCAAACTCTACTACTATCCACACTTCTGTACACTGCCCCCATCTTCACCAACCTATCCAAAACAGAAATTACAAAACTAGACATATTTTATAATCAACTTGCCAGATTTGCCTCAAATACCCCTTACCGTTCCCATCATTGCCACTCGCTATACCAACTCAAATGGTTGGAATTTCAAAATCTCATTACTTTCGACCAACTAATTTTTGCTAAAAAACTCCTATTATATCCAGAGAGAATGCCAACACTATCTAATTTACTTATAATACACGATAACCCAAGACAACTACGCTCTAGTGATAGGACCTTAATCAAAATCACCAAATCCAACAATTCAGCAGAAGACTCCCTATTTCCTAACTACATAGGTAGAATCTGGAACTCACTACCCCCCAATATTACCTCAGCAAATTCTGTCAATAAGTTTAAACATCTTCTAAAGGAACACCTACTTACCAACAGGCAATGCCCCTGCCTCCCCACAGGTTGACCCCCTACAACTGCTGTTCCCCCAATATTTCCTCCATCACTCTCTAAATACCAACTTGACCTAACTCTCAGAAATTCAGGTAGAAAATACTGTTACGACAACTATTATATCTTGCTACCATTGACAAATACTAAATATTTGTGTGCCTACATACCGCCAAAATGTGGAGCCATAACATTGTATTTTCCTAAAAATGTCATGATGTGTACCTTGTCGCTGTATATGTGATATAACTGTGTATGTTTTATGCTTACCTTTTTATTACTTGTTATTTTACTGGAGTTTTTCTCCCCCAGCCTCTGCTGAAAATGGACATTTATCCAGTCGGATCCTCCCGGACAACAAATGTAAAATAAAATAAAATAAAAATAAATGTATCTCACCAAATTCCAGCATTTTGTGGTTTTCTGGAACATAAAAGACATTCAACAAATGCATTGTTTTAACATGAACTATGCTGATCTAAAATTATTTAGCAACCTTATGCAGACATAGAAGGGTATACAGGGATGTCAGAGATACCCTGAAGAGACTGTCTTCTCACTCACAGGTAGAGTTTCTGGACATTTTGATGATAAAAAAGGGAAGTCAGAGAACAAAATTATTTAATACCACTGAAGACAAAGACCTCTCTGCAAGTAAGCAGAAATAAAGAAATGACAAGAAACAGGAGGGAGATTAGTACAGAATCCAGAAAACATGGAAGTGGAGTAGAAGAAATTAAAAATAAATCAATATGACAGAACACCTCTGACCACAAAGTGATAGAGAAATCAGAGATGGATGAACTTGCAGTGACCAGGACTGGAGAAGCAAGGAGTATGAGCAGGGAATGGAGAATGGATACAAGAAAGAAAGAACTCAAAGCCAGCACTGAGTAAATTAAATTCCTGGAGAACTACATCTTGCTTGTTAGTAGCTTGATTAATTTACATACTATTCTAAGCATCTTAGTTTTGGTTTTAGCACTTGTGCTTCAGGCCAGTTATTTTACATTTAGGGTTTTTGTGGAGGAACTCTGCTCTCCCTAAATCTGCCAAGTATTCAAAGCACTATGTCTGGACAATTTCCATCAGATTCCCCTTCCAGTCTGGTCGACATGGGCATACTGAGACAGTGTAGCAACTGCCTCATGTTCACAGACAGTCCCCATTCTACTAGCACATAATTCTTCTACATGGGAGAGATACATTCTACATCAGTAAGCTGGAATCCATGCTCTCTCACTCCACATTCAGTACTCCTGACAAAGAGGAGATTGCCAGCGCAAACACCACACCACTCACATCATAGAGTCACACACCCATCTATGCAGGGGTCCTCATCAAAAACTTACCTATACAACAGAGACCTCCAAAACACACTCACAAACATTCCGCACACAATGCCAATCACATCGCACACAGTAGTCAACACACCAGTGTCTCATAAACATAGCCCATTAAGCATAACAGTAAACCAACGCAGCCAGTAAGGCATAACAATAAACCAAACATACTAGTCATTGGTGACTCAATAGTGAGACACAGTGATGTCCCCTTCACCAGGCTCAACAAGAAGAAGGTCACGGTCAGCTGTTTGTCAGGTGCTTGAATCCACCACATTACGTACGCACTTAAGTCTCTCCACAACAGGTACAAGTATGACTCTGTCATTGTCCATGTTGGTGTGAATGACTTGAGACGTACCTCCCTGGACTATATGAAGACAGACATGATTGAGCTCTCAGACTATGTGCTCCAGGCTGATGTGGCCCTGGCCCTAAGCAGCATCTTGCCTTCACCAAGAATGATGCCACAATACCAAAACAAAAAAAGACTGACTTCAATAACTGGCTTAGCTTCTGGTGTCCAGTATCTGTCTGCCTGGGATGACATGGTTGACAAGCTGCAATGCTTTGCCAGAGATGGCCTCCACCTGTCACCCCTAGGATTCTGGATCTTGGCCAAGGATCTTGCCTCCCCCATTGTGCCTTTTTAGGCTATGTCCCAAAGACAAATCTTCCAACATGAAATATCTGTCAAAAAGCAAATTGAAGCTCATGCTGCTCAATGCTAGGAGCCTTAATATGAAAATGCTCTCACTGGAGCCTCTCCTCACAATGGAAGATGCCGATGTCTGTGCAGTCATGGAAACTTGGTTCAGGGTTGTGGACAGCACCCCTGCCTTACCAGGCTATACCTCATTCCACATTTTCTGACCCCAGAATGAGGTGAGAAAGACTAAGGGTGGTGGAGTCTCTAAGACAGGCACACCTCCAGACTGGTTTACCAGCATGATGCACTGGAATTACTGCAGGTTCAACTGACAGTTGACAAGACACCCATCCAAGTTATAGCCAGCTATAGACCCCCTCCATGTCTCAGGACACCCACTCCACCTACCTGGACCTACTTGACTCCATCAAGGTACCCCCCCTAACACCTTGATCCTTGGTGACTTCAACTACCGCCACCATAGACTGGGTGAACTATTCCTGCACTAATGCACTCACCCAATGATTCCTTGACTTCATCAACTCTAATGCACTAGACCAGCTGGTCTCATCCCCACAAGGGGAGATAACATACTGGACTTGGTTCTCACCAACATGGGCGACCGTTGCACCAGTCCCATAGTATGTTCTTCCCTGGTGAGATCAGATCATCAGTCTGTCTCATTCGAAGATTCTATCCCACCCAATCCCTTCCCAGCCAAAACCAGGCTAAAAAACTTCTCAAAAGCTGACTACACCCTTCTAAGGGAGGGTATCAGCAGCTTCGCACCACCGCCCCCCTCAGAGGATGCAGACAGCTATGCTGAACAGTACGCCAGTGCAGTATACAAGTACCTGTACAAATGCATGGACTCAGCCATACCCAACAGAACTAAAACCTGCTCCTCAAGAATACACAAACCTGTCTGGTGGACATCCTCTATCAAAAGGCTTTACAACAAAAGAAAGAAACTGTTGTCCAAGGGTAAAAAGGAGCAAATCCCAAATTGGAAAATCTCCCTCCTCCACCTCAACAAGCAAATTAGATCACTAGTGAAAAACTCCAAAGCTAATTATGTGTTGAAACTAGCCTCTGAAACAAAGGGAAACCACAAGTCCTTCTTCAGTTACATTAGGAACCTACATGGCAAAGCCCAAGTTTGTTCCAAACTAGTACTTAATGGTACCACTTACACTGGTCCTGCCAACTTAGCCAACCTGCTGGCTGATAGGTTCAGTGCAAACTTCACCACCTTATCGCCGCCCAAAAAGGCCCAATTGACATCCTTGATACTTCTCCCACACCTCACATCTTTGTAGATAAAGTGTTAAAGGCCCTATCCAAGGCAAAGAACACAGCTTCCATTGGACCTGATAATATCTCAGGCTGTATTCTGCACCATCTCCAGCAAGACCTAGCTTCACCATTGAGCACCCTATTCAACCACAGCCTAATTACAGGCTTCAATCCAGCAGAGTGGAGAGCCACCATTGTCATCCCCTTGCACAAAGGTGGTGCCACTACTGACCCGGGAAACTATTGCCCCATTAGCTTGACAAGTCTGATCTGGAAAGCCATGGAGGGTATTATTATAGATCTAATAAACATGGACAAACACTCAATCCAACTCAATTCGGATTCGTCAGGGGCAGACCTTACCTAATGAACCTAATTGACTTCTTTGAGACTGCCGCCAAGGTTGTGGATGAGGGAAAGTCAGTACATACAGCTTATCTTGACCTGGCCAAGGCCTTTGACACAATCTCCTATTCAGGCATCATCGAAAAGCTAATGCAACTCAGTGTTAATCCCTATCTTGTCAAATGGGTGGCCAACTGGCTCACAGATAGGATCCACAAGGTCAAAATAGGCACCACCACCTCTGACAGCAGACCTGTCACTAGTGCTGTTCCCCAGGGATCTGTCCTGGGACCCCTACTGTTTGGCATCTACTTTTCAGAGGCCCAGGCAAAGACAAAGGGCCTGTGGCTGACCAAGTTTGCAGATGATTGTAAGTTGGGTCTTGTCACTGACTCCCCAAATGATGTTAACATACTGCAAGAGGGTCTCACAGCTAAAAATAACTGGTGTCAAAGGCATGGCCTTAAGTTAAATGCAAAAAAATGTATTATCATACCATTCAGCAAAAACACAACCCCTACTAATTACCACATCAACGACAACTCCCTAAGCACAAAACCCATGGTTTGAGACCTGCGTAATCAGGTTGACAACAATCTCACATTCGACCATCATGTGGCAGCAGTGGTAAGAAAAGCCTTTTACTTGGTTCATCTCATAAGTAAAGTGTTGCATCCAGTAAAAAGGAGGTTATTACCAATCTGTACTCCTCCCTTAATAGACCCATAATTGAGTATAACGCCCTGTTTGGTATGTACCGCTCCAAACACCAGCACCAACTGGAAAGGCCACAGAAATACCTCACAAAGAGAATCTATGGCCTCCAACACCTGTCCTATTTGGACAGGCTCAAATCAATATCACTTTAATCGGTATCATACAGATTGCTCAGAGGTGATCTGTGTCTTGCCTCCAAGGCAATATCAGACCCTGCCCTACTAGAAATGCTCCATATCTGTAAGTCTAGCTCCTCCTGCATTTCCTGCTTGATAGGCCTAAATCTAATATGCAACATCAACAAAACCTGCTGGAGAGACAGGTTTGTCTCCCAGAGGCTGTCCTGTCTCTGGACTAGACTTCCCATACATGTCAAACAGAGTGCCTTGCTGATCCTCTTCAAGTGCAGCCTTGCTGAGTGGATGGGAAACCACAAATTTGTCCCAGGAGTTCCACCTTTGTCCCTCATTGGCAGGAGTGACAGCTGCTGACTGAGGTTTCTTTTTTTGGGATAAACTCTTGGTTAGGCTTGTAAGGGCTGCAGGGCCATTAGCCTAGTAACCTCCTATGATCCTATGATCCTATATATATATATATATATATATATATATATATATATATATATATATATATATAAAAACATAGCTGGCACAAAAAAGATGGAGATGGCAGATCTTGGAAGAGAGGTAGACACAAAGTGGAAGATGTAATTCATTGAAGGGAATAAGCCATGAATCACAGCAGAAGTAGGCAAAGGAGGAAAGACAGAACTGAAACAAAGAGTTGGGGAGGCTGATTTGAAGAAGAAGTGAAGATAGCCCATACTATGTTCAGACAAATGCAAAACAGCAAATGGAAGCAGGAAACCAATGGGAAAATGACCTGGAACAATACAGATTGTGACAAATTAGCTTATCATTCTAGATAGGAGACAGGCATGAAGAAGCTGAGATAATATGGTGATCAAGGAAGAAAGTACTAGAAAGTAGTGCAACTGTTTCACAGACATTTCTGGGTAATGTGAAAATGAACAGTGGGAAGGCTAACTAAATTCAGGCAATAGCAACTAAAGAGTCCAACACTGACTATGGGAGAAGAGAGGATGGAATGAACATATCAACTTAAAACAAAAAGACAGTGTCAGACACTCTAGATCCTTGTTTACCCTGTTGTTAAAGTCCTCTATGCTACTACTGTCCTATGATTTTCATTTAATAATTGCAAATATACAATAACAGATCGATGTTATTCAAAAATGATCACTCTGATTGGACAGACCAACCAGTCTGTTGTAAATCGTGCATCTACCAATAGAAAAAAAGTCCAACTGCAGAAGTACCATTGATCATCCAGACTTTTTTCTATTCATATATGCTACAGAGGCATACCCCTCAACTGTCCAGATTTTCACAGAATGTCCAAATTTTTGCCTCATATTTTTGGTCTGTTCCTCTTAATATTTGTGGTTTTCTGATGAATCACTGAGGAGTGCAGTTAATAAATCTAGGCACACATTTGAGTTTCAGACTTCATATCCTTCAGACAACGATGCAAACTAACACAAATCATGTTATTCTAACTGTCAGCTTTCTAAGTTTATAAGAGCAACATTTACAATCTGTTCCTGTCAGGGAGCCTTTATTCCTCATTATTTAAGGCTTTGTCCACATTTCTTGAACCAACAAGTTGGCAAGTATGTATACGAGACAGACCAAATACAAGAAAAATCAGGTACATTCTGCAAACCTAAAGAATGCAACTGATTTTCCTTGTATTTCTGCTCTGTCTCAGCAGACTCTTATAAATCTGAACTGCCTGGATTTAATAGTATAAAAAACAGAAATGGAGATTCCTTCTTCTCTGTTGCTTCTATTGAACAGTGTTGGTGTACTCTGCAAGCATGGGAATGTAAGTCCCTTACGCATGCAGTACATCAACAAAAGCAGAAGAACAAGAAACAACAGGGAGGAACACTACGGCACCTTATACAAAGCAATAACCAACTTGTGCATGTAGGTATATGAGGATTTATCCACAGCTGGCTTTGTTTAATCACTCGGGCTTCACCCTTGTGATCAAACCATGCCAGCCATCAGTAAATCCTCATATACCCACACCCACTCATTGGTCATTGCTTAACTGTACCATTTTGACCTAAGTAAATCACAGTAATAATAATTTACATTTATCCACACCTCTCCACCACACGTTTCAACACAGGGGGGACATACCCTAACTTATATATACTAGCTCCATAGTCACACAACTGTGACCAAAGACATACAATAATACAATGATATACTCAACTACATAAATATATATATATATATATATATATATATATATATATATATATATATATATATATATATATATATATATATATATATATATATATATATATACATATATATATATATATATATATATATATATACGTATATATATATATATATGTACATATATATGTATATATATATATATATATATATATATATATATATATGTATATACATATATACCTGTATATATATATATATATATATATATATATATATATCTGTGTGTGTGTGTGTGTGTGTGTGTATATATATATATATATATATATATATATATATATGGGTTACCTTTAGTTAACTGACAGCCCAGTCCATCGAAACCTACTTCACTGACACCGCAGAACATCGACAATGGGAGAGCCAACGTTTCCCACACTGTAAGTAACCGTTTGGCCATCAACCTGAACTTTGCCCCTTACCCCCTTGGCAGTGCGTTCTTAGAGTTGGAATATTTATGAAGGGCGGTGTTTGGGGCATAGCACCCCACATCGGTGGGTTTGTTTTACTGGTAGTTGTTGAATTTGGGATGGCCAAACAGTTACTTACCATGTGGGAAACATCGGGTCTCCTGTTGTCGATGTTCTGCCGTGTCGCTGAAGTTGGTTTTGATGGAGTGGGCTGTCGATTAACTAAAGGTAACCCATATTTTTATATATATATATATATATATATATATATATATATATATATATATATATATATATATATATATATATATACATATACATATACACACACCCACACACACACACACACACATATGTGCATATATATATATATATATATATATATATATATATATATATATATATATCAACGTCTGCTCTATCAACGTCAGGAGCCTTGTAAATAAAGTTCAAGAACTCCATGCCTGGATAGCTAACTATACTCCTGACATAGTTACCCTAACTGAAACATGGTTAAAACCACGCCATCTGGACAGTGAAATCATCCCTCCTGGCTATAATATCCTTAGATTAGATCGACCTAAAAGAAAAGGAGAAGGGGTCTCCAGACTCTACTCCAATTGTCTCTCCCAAATCAGTCCCACAGTAGACTTAACCTCCTTCTCACCAGCTGAACTCCTACTGACCAACTTCAAACTTAACAGTTTCAACACCATAACTGTCGCAGCAATCTATATTCCCCCTGATGATAATATTAACATACTTGAGAACATCCTGTCTCACCTCTCACATACTATCCACAATGAAATAATTATACTGGGAGATGTAAATATTGATTGATTTACAATACAAGCTCCCAACATGCTTCCTGTATAAACCTACATGGGTTTGAGCAGCTAATCACAACCCCAACCTACATTAATAAATCTCACCTACCTAGCTCTCTTCTTGACTGGATATTGGTCTCCCATCCTCAAAACTATCATAACTCCCAAACTCTTCCAAATGCCCTCAGCAACCACTGCCCTATAACAGTTACCAGGCATACTCCCCACCTTACCAAAGCTAACAAATTTATTACCACCCGCTCACTTTCTCATTTCTGTCCTAACTCCTTTATTCACCAACTCTCCAAAATTAACTGGTCTTACCTCACCACTCTTCCTTTAGATGAAGCTGTCTACTCCTTCAGCACTACATTCCTAAACATTCTTAACTCCCTTCCTCCTCTTCGCACAATTATAATCAAATCTAATACTGCTCCCTGGCTCACTAAATCCACCAGAACCCTCATGAAAGACTGGGATAGGATTTGGAAACTGTGGACTAAAACTAGGACCCTTTCTCTTCTTCAGAAATATAAAGAACTCAGACATAGGTTCATAGGTTCATAGGTAGGTACTAGGCTATTGGTCCTAGGGCCTATATAAGCCTAACCAAAGGTACCCTGGCTTTCGCCACCCAAGAAAATGATTTTCCTGTGCCACTGTCAAGCAGAGCCACAGAAGTGATCCCTGGGGTGAATTTCCTATCTCCCATCCAATCATTAAGAATTTTCTTGAACAGTGCTAATGAGGAGCATTGTTTGATATAGTTAGGTAGTTTGTTCCAGAGTATGGGAAGTCTCTGGGACAGGAATCTATCCCTCCAGCATGTTCTGTTTATTGTGGTGACAAGGTTTAGGTCCCTAGAGCATGTAGCTCGTAGGGATTGGGATTTCTTTAAGTGGAGCATGTCTAAAAGCTCTGGGTTTGACATAACTTTGTGTGTTAGGCAGAGATCGCCTCTGAGTAGGCGATAGGCAACGGAGTAAAGCTGCAGTTTTTTGAGACGGTCTGCATAGGGCATCTCTTTGAGGCCGGTAATCCTCTTTGTGAGGTATTTCTGTGGCCTTTCCAGTTGTTGTAGATGTCTTGTGAGGTACATACCAAAAGGGGCATTGTACTCTATAATGGATCTATAATGGATCTAATGAGTGACAAGTAGAGGGGAACAATGACCTCTTTTTTCCTGGATGAGAAACCTTTTGTGATGAGGTGTGCCACATAGAAGGATTTCCTGACATAAAATAAAATAAAAAAATCATCCATTATGACAAAATAAACCTCCATGCCAATCCTGACAATCATTTTATAAACTCAATAACCTCCATAATAAATTCTCTTCACCCCAGAAACAACACTAGCACCCACACAAACTCTATACCTCTTCCAAACCCTCTTAACTCTTTCTCTCTAAAAGCAGTATCAACTAACTATGTAAAGTCATTACACACTAAACTTAAACCTTGCTCCCCATCTGTTGACAAGTTACCCTCTTACTTCCTGCAGATTGCCTCTGAACATCTTGCCTATCCTGTATACATCTTAATCAACCAATCCATTTCTGAATCCTATGTCCCCACTGTATGGAAAAATGTCTTTACTCTACCCATTCACAAAGGGGGCAACTCCTCAGACATATCCAACTTCAGACCGATTGCCATACTCTCTCTACTCTCAAAAATCCTAGAGAAATGCATTCACAAGCAGGTAATGCATTACCTTCACCAGGAAAACCTTCTCACACCCACACAACTACTGCACTCATATCATTCATCAACATCATGCCTATTCCTTGACCTTTCTAAAGCCTTTGACACTGTGTCTCACCCACTCCTTCTAGACAAACTCACTAACTTACATTTCTCTCCCCCTACTATCTCCTGGTTCTCCAGCTATCTCTCTACCCACCAGCAATCAGTTAAATGGCTCTCTGCACTATCCTTCCCTCTCACTGTACAAATGGGAGTCCCCCAAGGGTCCATACTTGGACCACTACTCTTTAATATTTTCACCAACTTGCTCTACTCCTCTTGTCCCCAGTCATCTCTTGTGCAATATACTGATTACTCAACTGTTATAACCATTGCTGACAACCCAACTGACCTCCACTCAACTACCCAGGCATCCTTCCACACCATTGAGACTTGGCTTAGTGATAATAAACTAATACTTAATCCAAAAAAAAAAACAAAGCTCCTACTCTTCCTCCCTAAAAACATCACCATGCTCAAAAGTACATTTACCATCTTATCCTGCAACAACACTACAATCTCAGCTGAATCTAGTACTAAATTGCTAGGTGTTACAATAGATGATCAGCTTAAGTTTAATCTCCATATTACTAACTCAATAAAAAGAACTCATCAGAAACTTGGACACCTTTTCCGTAGCAAGAAATACTTAACTAACACTGCCCGCATAACTCTCTTCCAGGCTTTATTACTCCCACCACTCCTGTATAGCTGCCACATATTCACAAACCTAAATTCTACACTTATTTCCAAGCTTGAAACTACCTATAATAAGATCACCAGATTTGCAGCTAACCAAACTTACAAGTCACACCACTGCTTAGCACTACAGCAACTAGACTGGCTAGAATTCCTTCAGCTGCTGCAACTATACCAACTACAAATCATCCACTCTAGCCTCTATCTACCCTCCTTCTGCCACAGCCTCTCCACTATCATATCCAAATATTCCCCTGCTAGGACACTATGCAGCTCAAATCAAGAATTATTAGACATCTACAAACCCAAAACCAAAATAGGCTCCCTTCTCTATAACTATAACCCAGCTACATCCTGGAACCAACTCCCTTTGGAAATAAAATCCCTCCAGCATAGCAAAAGTTTCAAATTAGCCATAAGGAAATACCTAAAAATAAAGTGGTCTTGCCACTGTAGCCAACCACCCTGAAATCACCATCCTTTCACCTATTTCATCACCTCACTCTTAATATATCTTAAACACTACTCCACTGCCTCTTCTACCTCTTCCCTTCCTTTATCTCCAACCACTCTTAATTCTTACAGTCTCAGAACTACCTACCTGTCTAGTCTGTCTCCTATACTCTATCTCCCCTACATCTCCTACTAGCCATTCTTACTTTCCTTTCTTGTTTACAAACTCCTGTACAACTAGATCCTACCCACTTTAAATAAGCATCTGCCTAACTATTAACTCATTTTGCTCTAAGCAGCTTAAATAATATTTTAACTAGTCACATTTTCTTCTGCTAATTGTTTAAAACCTTGTTTTAATAACTCACATACTTGTTTGCCAATTGTTAATACTCTGTATAATTGAATTGCCTGAGGTGCTTTTTTTCTCTCCAGGTCTTTGCTTGTAAGATCCTATAGCTGATTGTTACTACTATGTTACTAAAATTTAATAAATTGTTTTCTAGTCCTGAGGAGCTTTTCTCCCCGGGTCTCTTCTGAAAATGAGCCAAAAGCTCAGCCAGACTAACCCGGTTAACAAATGTAAAATAAAATAAAAAATAAATAAAAATATACACATATACAGCACACAGACACATACACGCACACACACACACACACACATACATATATATATATATATATATATATATATATATATATATATATTATGAGAGATATCACCCTAGGATATGTCAGAACTGATGTCACACAAATAATACTTGTAAATAACATTAGACTTAAGCCTGAACCTGAAATAGTGTTGTAGCACAAATTCTTTAATTTGAGGGAGCCCAGAGGCCACAGCACATGGAAAAATGATATTAAGGCTGAACTATTATATGGGGGAGGGAACTGGTTGTCATGGAGCATGATGAAGTGTGTAGTAGGAATTGCCTATGTGTGAATAGTATATAAAATCCACTTGGATCTTGGTATTCTTCTCTTTTGCAATCCAGATATCATATACCTGTCTTTTTTTATTTTTTATTTACACTTAATTCAGGACTATTGATTAGAGTGACCAAACACTCATTTAATGCAATATAAATGATGTTCTGCTTGCTAGGTTGTGCACATTTACATCACTCTGAACTCAGTGCAACATAACATGCATATCAAAATATGTTAATATGTGTAATTTTATAAGAAATATAGTGCTAATTGTCAAACATTCATGTTATGCTTAAGTGTTTAATAATTTAGCACAATCACATTTTACTAATATTTAATAAAGCCTGTTTACACAAAAAAAGGATTTCTTTTCTTAGCCAAGTATAGCTCAAAGAGGGCCATTCTAGTCTGTGGTTTCATGTATCATAAAGTGGAAAGACCTTTCCTAGGATTCACTAAAATTCTCACCATTCATGCTAATTACTCAACATGGATTGGTCAATTAGTGAAAGTAGAAAAATATGATTCAGAGATGGGTATAGCAATAATGAGAAAGACCTTATTATTGGCTCATTACCATGTCTATGAACTGAACATTAGCAGTGTCAGACCTGCTCCAGTGTTCTTCTTATGGACCCATACATTGTATTACCAAAACACTTCCCCATACTTAGGCACACACACAAACAAGCCCCCCACACACTCACTAACACTCACACAAACACTCACCCATCCACCGATAGACACACTCCAACACACACATATGCAAAACCAGATTTTGATTCCCTACCTAACACCCCTAGTGTGAACACCCAAACAGACACACATGCATGCACACATGTGCACACACACACACACACACACACACACACACACACACACACACACACACACACACACACACACACACACACACACACACACACACACACACACACACACACGCACATTCATGCAACCTTATTATTCGTGTCCCTACAGACATGCACACATGCACATCCACAAACGTACACATACGGTAACATAACTCTACCCCCACATCTTGTCTGAACTTAACCGTCACCACGAGTACTCCCACAGGAGTTAATTGGTATTTACTTTTTTCACAGAAAAGCGTAAGATATGTAATGTAGCTAAAATTATGTGTTGTTAAAATAAACTAACTGCCTATCAGCTAAGTGACGGCAAGAATTACTAAACTGCTTTTTAATCTGAATTGTTGGTTAGCATTTCTGCTGATATTTCTATGATTTTAAAGCTTGATAAGTCAATGTACATATAGCGAATAAGTTACCATTTAGGACTTTTATGTAAAATATTCAAATCTCATAAATTAGTAAGATGAGTTCTTGTAAAGTACATGAGAAAGTACTTGAGGTTGGTTAAGTTACGTGCTTATGCTCACTACTTATAGATTCTAGTAAACATGTCTAATATGCCTTATATTACAGTTTGTAGTTACAAACTGACAATGTCTGCAAAGATTGCCTATTGCTACCATATACAATTATAAACTGCAAGTGTGTCCATATCTCTCATTTTTCCTAATTTTTCAGAATGTCCCAGATTTTGCCTGATATTTTTGCCCTGTCCTCATAATATTTTTGATTTTCTGGCAAATGATTACAATCAATCATTAATGTCAGACATTAGAGTTTCATACAGCTCCTTATTGAAATGTTGGGACTCCAAACGTCAAGTTGTCAAGTCCCAATATACAAAAAAAAAGACTTCACAAGCAGGAGAAGAGCAAATATTGAACATCACTTCTCCTTTAAATTTCTTTTAAGTTCTAGGTTGAAAGAAAACTCCGCAGCAAAGAAGAAGGTTACAAGACTTCTGGAATTAACAAAAGTAAGCATCATGATTACTTTCAATAAAGATCTGAAAAGGAGCCTTCTTTGTTGCAGAATTTTCTTTTAACCTAGAGTTTAGTAAGCTTATGCTTTTCATTAAAAATTGAACATCTAGTCATCGATTTACATCTGAACTGCTACTGTTTGACATACCCTACTTCCAACTATAATATATACAATGCATATTTTAGACAATAATATACATATATTAGTATGTAATATGACATATATGTATATATATATATATATATATATATATATATATATATATATATATATATATATATATATATATATTTATTTATTTATTTATTTATAGACACACACACGCACACACACATGTAACATATATTTAGCTAAAAAATAGCCCAAAATAAATGTGTGCGATATAAAAAACAGGTAAGCTAAAGTAAGAAACGTTTTAGGTACTTTTCCATTAACAGGGCAGCAGGCAAAATACGTGGTTGCTGTCAGCTCACTGCGGTTTATGCGAATGTCTAAAATCTAAGTCCTTTTGGGACCACCCCAATGGAAATACATTATTGGAAAAAACATGTTCTCAAGTTCCAACAATCGATTCTTCCTTAGATACTTCTCCAGTTCTGAAAGTAAACTTTTTTAGCTGTTATCTTTCCATCAACCCAGTTGGTGTACATGCTGCATACCTAAAGGGATTATATTTAGCAGTAAGAACTGAAAAAATATCAGGAAACAGATTACCTTCTTTCTCACAACTGCAGTCAATTCCTTCTGTAGATATCCTTTCAAATACAGATTCCGTAACAGCCTTGTTAGAAAAATTATGACTGACCATATTCATACAAGCCGCACTTGTGTTTTTAAGTCCTGCCTGACACCATTACAATTCTTAACACAGTGACCATTACAAATCAGCCCATTGTGGGAAAGAGGAGAACTTGTGAGGAAAAGTCAGTAGCAGTACGGCAACAAAGGCCAAATTCAAAGCAGAACAGAAGAATAAAATAAGCAGTACTGACATGTGAGAAAATGCATAACAGTATGCCAAAGAACAGAAACTTAAAAGCAGAAACAAATAAGACATACTGAGTTGAGATGAACCGGACATTTTGCCTGCTCTCCCCTTAACAGTTACTGTGACAACAAAGCCAAAATTAAAATCAGAACACCACAATAAAGAAAGCACTACTGACATGTGGGAAAATGAATACTAGTGTCAGAAGGAGGACCACATCACAACCAGAAACAAATAAATTGTGGTGAGTTGACAGCAGCAGCACATTTTGCCTGCTGCCCCATTAATGGAAAAGTACCGCTTTTGTTTTATCTATACTTTGTCAGCATTATCTCAAAATTAGCAAAACAAAAAGGAACTGGAACCATGACCAGGGATAAACAGTAGTTAATTCAAAAAATTCAAAGTCCACAACTTACTTGAAGAGTTGCTTTTTTTAAAAAGTAATAAGAAGTTATGTTCTTACCATAAAGTTCCATGTGAATTGTTCATCTCGCCTTTGTTCTTATACACGGGTTCAGAGCCGATCCTCGGCTCCGAGTCGGCCACATCACCAGCTCCGCATCTTTGAGAAAGCTCGAGGCACAGTAATATCCCATGATCCTCAGGTGCTAACCCTCAGATCTAGTTTGCTATACCAGAAGAATCCCTCTAGAAACTGTGTCCTAAGCACTTAGAACAAACACTACACACTGTCTGGTACCCTGCCATCAAATAGAGGAGAAAAGATGCCATTCCTGATGAACAAGTAATAAGCTGAATGCTAACAATGTCTAGAGAAGACTGAACAAGAATTCAGTCGAACCCGTTCTCCCAGACCGCAGGATGGGGGATGGAGGGGGGAAATGTAAGAATAAAGGCGAGATGAACAATTCACATGGAACATTATGGTAAGAACATAACTTCTTAATGTGAAATTGTTCAATCTCGCCATTTGTTCTTACACACGGGTAGCGTCCCTAGCTCTTCTTTCCTGGGTGGCTCAAGGGAGAACATTCCTGAGTACAGTGGAACCAAACGTCACCCTGTCACTGGAGTTTTTGTCTAGTTTATAGTGGGCGATAAAAGTATGTGGTTTTGCCCAAGTTGCCGCTGCACAAATGGTATCTAAAGGCAAACGAGCAGTATGGGCTAAAGAGATAGCGATCGCCCTTGTAAAATGAGCTCTGGGTTTGAAAGGGAGTTGTTGTTTCGATTCAGCATATACAAAATTTATGCAGTCTGAGAGCCATTTGGATAAGGTAACCTTCATTACCGCCTGTCCTTTCCGTTGGCCAGCATATGAAACAAATAGCTGGCCTGACTTTCTGTATTCTTTTGTCCTGTGTAAGTAAAATCTCATCTGCCTCTGGACGTCCAATTTGTGCAGCGTGTATTCTAACTTATTGGAGTGGTTTTTGAAGAAGGTAGGTAGTTCAATAGATTGATTGATGTTTTGAATCGAACAAACCTTCGGAAGGAAGGACGGATTGGTGCGCAAGGTTACTCTATCTGGGTGAAAAATCATGTACGGGGGTCAGATAGATAGAGCCTGCAACTCTGAAACTCTCCTGGCAGAAGTGATGGCAACCAGAAAAATCGTTTTCCACAACAGACATTTTAACGGGGTTGTGGCGGTTGGTTCAAATGGGGGCAACATGAGTTGTGACAGCATGAGATTAAGATTCCAAGGGGCTACTGGATTATGAAAGAGGGTACGGAGGTGAAAGGTACCTTTCATAAAAGCTTTACAAAGCCTGTGGGACATAAGGGAACTATCTCCCCGACCAACATGAAAATTGGATATAGCTACCAGTTGTACCCTTATTGTGGACGTTGATGCACCTTCTTGAAAGAGTGTGGTAAGGAAATCTAGTATCTTGTGTACTGGAGCCCCAAATGGATCTATACCTTGTTTGGAGGCCCAGTACACAAAACGGTTCCATTTGCTGTTGTACAATTTCCTTGTAGATGGTTTGTGAGAAGATACAATAATGTGTTGTACTGCAGGGGATAGTAAATCTGACCTGGCTAAGATGGGAAGTGGAGCAGCCAAGCTGTCAGTTTGAGGGACTTGAGGAAGGTGTGAGGAACTCCCGACAAATGTGTCAACAGGTCTGGCTCCGGGTCCAGAATCCATGGTTCCTCCACTTGATGAGATTGAAGGAAGGGAAACCAGATTTGTCGAGGCCAGAATGGGGCTATCAGTATTATGGTCCTCTCCAGACGTTTGGCTTTCTGCAAGAACCTGGGAATTAGTGGAACAGGAGAAAAGGTGTAAAGGAGACCCGGGGGCCAATCATGTACTAGTGCGTCCCTGGGGACACCCCCCGGAGGGGGTAACAGGGCAAAGTAGCTTCTGCATTTGGCATTCAATGGGGATGCAAACAGGTCGCAGCAAGGCTGGCCCCATCTGCAGAAAATCTCTTCCGCCACTTGAGATTTGAGGAACCACTCATGAGGGAACAGGATGGCTCTGCTCAGCCTGTCCGTGATTATGTTGGATGTCCCCGGGATGTGCGTTGCTATCAGGAAGCGTCCGGTGGACTTTGCCCATTGCCAAATTCTGAGGGCCTCTCTGCATAACGGGTAAGACCTGGTTCCCCCTTGCTTGTTTATGTACCAGACGACTGACATGTTGTCTGTCTGAACTGTCACTGTTCCCTGAGGTAAGAACTTGTGAAAGTGTTGCAACGCTAGGAACACTGCCCTCAGCTCTAGGACATTAATGTGCAGGTTGTACTCCGAGTTGGACCATTGACCTTGGACTGTTTGTCCCAGAAAAAAAAAAACCCACCCTATCAGGGAAGCGTCCGTGGTTAGAGTTGCTACCAGACTGGGTAACACAAACGGTCGTCCTAGTGTTAGAGCTTGACTGTGTATCCACCACAAGAGATCCTTTCTGCAAGAGTTCGTGATCAAGATCTCATGAGATAGTGGTAGCTGTCGGTAAGACCACTGACTGAATAGCATCCACTGAAGGAACCTCATATGCATCCTGCCTAAGGGGACTACGATAAGGGAGGCTGCCATCAAGCCAAGCACTCTTAATATTTGTTGCACAGGGACTCTCTTGCTTTGGAGAAGGACCGAAATTTGATATCTGAGGTCTGATACTCTCAGTGAGGGGAGAGTAACGCAAGCCAGGGAAGTGTCTAGCTGTGCTCCTATAAATAAGATACGCTGTGACGGCGATAAGACAGACTTTCCAAAATTTACCGTTATGCCTAGAGAGGAGCAGAGGCTGATGGTATAATCCCTGGCTTGCAGAAGACGATACTCAGTGGTGGCGGATTGGAGCCAGTCATCTAGATAAGGAAACACTCGGAATCCCCTTCGTCTCAGGTGAGACACTAATACTGCCATGCATTTGGTGAACACCCTGGGGGCTGAGGTGAGACCAAAGGGCAGAGCGCGAAACTGGAAATGACTGGCTCCCAGCCGAAAGCGCAGGTGATCTCTGGACACCCTGGCCATCTTGATATGGTAGTAAGCATCTTTGAGATCTATAGAGCACATCCAGTCGCCCTCCTGCAGAAAAGGAAGAATTGACTGTAGCATGACCATCCGGAACTTTTCCTTTTTCATGAAGGCGTTTAGTTTGCTGAGGTCCAAAATTGGCCTCCAGTCCCCTGTTTTCTTTGGAACTAAAAAAAACCTTGAGTAAGTTCCAGATCCTCTTTGGTCCGCCGGGACTGGTTGGATGACTCTGTTTTAGAGCAACCTTCTTATCTCTACAGTTGCCTGGTCTCGCAGACTGGGTGGAACGTCTGGGAGCTTTTTGGGGTTGGGTGGCACCATCAAAGGGGGCATTGGCAAAGGAAGACTTGAAGGCTTCAGCAAAGGAGCATAAGCGCAACCAGGATTGCCTCCTCAGGGCGATCGCTGAAGCTGCCGCTATACTCGACCCTTCGGCTGCATATGAAATAAGCCTCATGGACAAGTTAACTATGGAATTTAGGGTGTTAAGTTGCGCTGTCACTTTCTCGGAGACAGCAGCATCTGTGTTTCCCTGGAGAGTATCTCCCAGTTCCTTAATGAGATCTCTCTGTAAACGCATGAAATGCGTAAGGAAGTTGAGCGATCGGATGGAAAAATTCACAGAACTAAATACGCGCTTCCCATACCTGTCCATTGTCCTGGAATCCTTATTAGGGGGATGGACAGAGGAAGATGATTCAGACATCTCCTTCTTAGTGGCCGCCGCCACCACCATAGTATCCACAGGAACTCCTTTTGTAAGGTAAGGTTTGTCCTGGGGGGCCGTCATGTATTTGTTTGGCTTGTGGGGGACTGGTTCCACTGTATCGGGTGTTTCCCAAGCCCTCCGGGCTACTAGATCCATGAGTTTATCAAGTGGCGGGGTCACCCAGGAGGTAGAAGGTTGAGCCCCAAATGCCTTCAGCAAGACCGATTCATCCACAGAAGGGGTAAGGGTTTGCCAGTCTCCCTTCTGTTTCAGGATTTCCAAAATGTCCGCAAACGAGACATCTTCAGAGGGGGACCGTGGGAACCCTTCTGCTTCATCCAAATCGGTATCAGATGTGAGAGATTCCTGGGGGGAATCAATGTGCCTCCTCTTGCACAATTGTTTCCTTGGAACATCCTTAGCAGGGGCTTCTGGGGATGCATCCGAGGAACCAGGGTCACCCTGTGGGGCTGTCTGAGGCACTAGGTCTCGACGCTTGGTAGGGACCGAAGGCACAGAAGCAGAATGCGGGCCTTTTGGGGAAGGAGAAGAAGAGACTGATGATGTATGTCTCTGATCAGACAAGACCTTCCTCATGATGTCGAAGGCACCGGTGCCCCGATCCGAGGATCCGACCCAATCCGAAAATGGTGGTTGTTTCTCCGGAATCGGGACCACGAGCTCTGACACCGAGGACGGATCCGAACTGATCTGAGCCGAGGCACCGAGGGGAAGAGTCGGAACCGACATCTCGGTTCGACTGTCCCCCCCCCGGGACCCAGGAAAGATCTTCGGCTCCGAGACCCTCCGGCTGGTTCTGAAGGAGTCAAGGTCAACGGGGCCGATAGCACTACTGGAGGCTTCGGCACCAAAGGCTCTACGATCATCGGTTCTTTGATTCCTAGCTCCGATGACTCGATGGGTCTCGGAGGAGGAAGTGTCAAGGGGGCAGGAATAGTCTCGGGTTTTGAAACCAGCTGGGATGAAACCTCGATTAGTTTGGACAGAGCCGAGTTCTCCATTAGCTTCTGTACCACTCGGTCCACATCGGAGTCGGAAAGCGGCCATGAAGAACGGGTCAAAGGGGCTGAAGCCATCACCGAGCGAAGGATAGAAGGCGGTGGTACCTCTGACACCGGCTCCAAGACCTGAGTCTCGATCAGAGACAAGCGCTCGATGCCTGGCACCAAGGTCATTGGAGCCGGCGTCTGAATCTGGAAAGAGGTGCTCGGAGCCGAGGACTTGGGCTCCAACACTCTTGAAGACTTCGACCCCTTTGAAGACTTGGACATTTGTTCAGTCTTGTCCAGGGCCTCTTGAAATTCGGGTTTAAGCAACCCTCTGTCAACCAACTTCCTGCGTCTTTCCAGCATGACCCTCCCACTAAAGGAATGACAAATGGAACAGTCTTCCTGCAAGTGGAGAGGGCCAAGACAGTAGACGCAGGAGGAGTGGTTATCAGTAATGGACATCTTTTGTCCGCACTGACATCTCTTAAAGCCTGATTTGGCTTTCTCTGACATTTTGAAAATATATATAGTATATGTCCAAAACAAAACACAGCACACTTAGAGAAACACACTATATAAATATATGTGTAAATTTAAATGTTTATAATAATAATAATAAACCAACAGTTTAACTCTAACCTACTATATTATAGAAATCTCCAAAACACAGCACACTATAATATATATATATATATATATATATATATATATATATATATATATAAGAAGAAAGGAGAAGAAAAAAGAGTTAAGGCAAAAATTTACAAAGGACTATGTAAAATACTGTCAATCCTGACAGAAAAAAAATCGCAGGCCTTAACTAGTAAAATATTAAACTATCTATTCTACCTAAAATACACTCTCAAATAACCCTCCTATACTATATTACTTATAAAAAATCTATTTTAAACACTAAAAACTAACTATAAGTCGACTAGATGAAAAATATAGAAAAAATATACTGGCCCGAGCCTCTCAGTATGCGATCTGCTGCTAGCGGCAAACTAGATCTGAGGGTTAGCACCTGAGGATCATGGGATATTACTGTGCCTCGAGCTTTCTTGAAAATGCGGAGCTGGTGATGTGGCCGACTCAGAGTCGAGGATCGGCTCCAAACCCGTGTGTAAGAACAAACGGCGAGATTGAACAATTTCACATCAGTTGTTTATTCCAAGAGTTTAAAATCCATAATGTAGTTAGATATGCTTATTATTAAGTTTAAAATCCACAACATACTTAAAAAGTTGCTGCTTATCCCACAAGTTTAAAATTCACAAACATACTTAAAAAGTTGCAACTACTGTTTATCCCTGCTCATGGTTCCAGTTACTTTTTTGTTTTGCTTGTCTTCCCTTATTAGTAACAGACTTGTCATTGCTCTAATACTGTTGTTTTACTTTTATTATTTTAAAATTCCTCACCAGTCTATCAGCATCATCAGGTTCTAGAATTCCTTTAAATATTTTCAGCAACAGCAGAATTGCTCACAATACTCTTAGATGTTAATCACATTGATCACTGCTGCAGTAGACATAGCTATATGAATTATATCTTGCCAAGGATATAACAGCCGGCCAGATTCCAAAACTTCAGGCCACCTTTCATGCACCCAAACTGTCAAGCAGCTTAATCTGGGCTGATTAAAAAACATGTCTGGGCATGAAGCCCTTAAGTGCTTTACTGCCACCAAAAAGTATGCTCCTCTGAGGCTTTTGAAGAATGACAGTTAGCTTTTACTTTGCTTTGCTGGGCAGATAATTTCCCTTTGGGTGAGTTTTGCATAATGATTAATGTCTTTGTCTTATAAACACAAGGAAAAAAACTTTTCCTCTTCAAGAAAATTATTTTAAAGTTAGGAGAGTTTTGTTCTAATGGACTGCTTTGAGACTGTAACATACTTTTAAACAGAACACTCATGTTTTCTGTCAGTTTAAAAGTAGTGTTAACTTACTGAAAATGTCTTTCCTGTGCAGAAATTATGTTTATTTTTTTTTTATGTGGGGCAGGCATAGTGTTTGAAAGTGCTTTCTACTGTGTTTTTTTTTCTGTTTAAAAAAAAGTAACTTTTTTGGACTGGTAGTTTTACTTACATTTTCTACTTTGTCTTTTCTGAGAACGAGGCACCATTTTTGACTTCACCATGGAACAGACTTCCAATCCCACAGTCGATCCTTCTTCCAGCCACAAAAAAAAAAAAAAAAGAAAGGTTAAGCAAACAGTGCTTGCCACCACAGCAGGCTAGCAATTTGCATCAGCTTTAGATGGGTGACTCTGCTGTGGCCATTTCTCATACCTCAGACCACTCGTCTTTTAACCCAGATCCCTATGGTGTAGCACCTACAGCCACTGTGGACCAGGGGTTCACCACATCCTCTCTGGCTGTTGGAATCCCCTCAGTGGGCAAGGGGAGCCACTCTTGTCCATCCTGGGTCAGGAAAGAGGAAAGGTTTCCCTTTTGTGCCAGAATACTTTGTCCATCCTTGGGGAAGCAGCTGCTGCCATTAATAACACTGTTTATACCATTTTCCTTTCAAAAAGAAACAGAAAACCAAGCCTATATCTACTCCTGTTCAAATTCCTTTAGGCAGCAGTATTTTACTGGGTCTGGCTTGGGGTTTAATCCAGGCTATTGATCCTTCTTGTAAAGTAGTTTCTGGTAAAAGAAAGAGGAATTCCTCTTTCCTGAAGGACTCATGTTTCGAAATCTGATCAGGAAGATGCATGGACATATTCAGTTTTTTGTTCTCATATTTCTGATTCAGATCCAAAGGAGAGCTCATTTTCTGATTCTGCCTTTGGGGATTTTTTTTTCTCTGAGACTATTGCTAGAATATGCTAGTGTTTTCAGTGGGAAAACACTGAGGTTTCTCAGTCCCTCAAAAAATACTTTGAGTAGTTACAAAAGGATTTTATAGAACCTACACCAGTTCCTCTTGTTCTTCAGCTTTAGAGGATGTGAGTATTTTACTGCCTACAATTTTCCTGTTAGTCAGCCAGCTACCCTAAAAAGGCAAGATTTTTTGGATGTATAAAAATCCTCCATCTTTTAAATGTTTATACGCTATTTCCAAACCTGACCCAATACCTATAGCCTTAGTTAATCCCACTGCTGCTAAGCACTTAGTTAACTCCAATCCTACTCTTTCTGATAAGGAAGGAAAAATTATTGATAGGTGTGGGGAAAATGTAAACTTCTACAACTTTGATTTCAGAATTTAAAATTGTCAGGTTCATATGTTAAAATTTGTTCTAATCAATTGTTAAAGTATGAGGAATGTTTTATCGACAGTTTCTTTTTGTGAGGAAAAATCGAATTTAAATAAATTGGTTTTGTCTTTTGCACAGGTCACTACTCGTTGTTTGCAGTATGTGTATTACTCTTTTAATACTTCTTTCAGGGTTATGGCTACTAGTACTGTTTTAAGGAGGTTTGCATGGCTGCATTCTCAGAACCTCCCAGATTATGTTAAAATGAGATTTAAATTCTCCCTTGGGTAGATATTTAGTCTTTGGCCTCTCTGCTGCAGAGGTGATCAAAAACTGTGATGAATGTGACAGTCTGAGCCAAGGAATCTCGAAGAATTTTTCAGCTATCCTTTTCCAAATTGTCCAAGGAATTTTCTTTCTGTGCTTTCATTTTTGGCAGAAAACAGAATAAAGGGATTTCCAAGATGGCTGCACATTGAGTAACAGCTTAATTGTAGCCATCCCAGTGTGAAAAAAGAAACTTAGCACAGAAAGCCAGTAGGTCTACATTTCTGGGTAAATTTCAGTAACTGGCTAGTAAGTGCACTGTTTGGATGCTGGAAAAAAAGAAATACAGAGGACCTGTAGGAAAATCAGCTAAAAAAGTTACAAAAAATACTGACAGTAGAAAGTACTACAGCTGTTCAGCAAAAAGCAGTGCAAGATCCAGACAAGACCTCCAGTAACTTAGAGGAAAGTATAATGCAACTGCATACAGACCTGATTAAAATAAACAAAACACTGATGGAGTATATCAACTCAAACAACAAAAGGCTAGAAAAAAATGGAAGAAGCTTTAAACAGATATTCAAATAAGGTGATAATACTGCAAAACTCAAGAGGTCAAAATGAAGAAAAGGCTAGCTGAATATGAAACTGCACAAGAAGAGATGTTTCAAAAAATTATAGAATTTGAGGACACATCACATAGGGAAAACCTGAGATTTTCATCTCTACCGGTGATGCGGAAACACACGTTGTTCATGAGAGACAGTTGAAAGACGGTTATGCTACTAAATATAAAGACATTATAGAAAAAGTATATACATTTGACAAAATACTTGATAATTCCCAAAGGGGCGAAATGCAAAACGAAATGAATAATGCTGTCAGGGAATCTGAAATGTCGCTGAGAGACAAATTATTTCTCTTTGAAAAGACATTGTATAAATACAAATGCCTAGAGATTGACAACAACTATTTTTTTGAAGTACTTTTTTGGACTCTGTTAAACTTGTAGGGGACTCTAAAGCATATGTCCTACTTTGTGTCACTAATGTTCAGAAAAATACTCAGGAGAGGGGGATAGGAAAAGTAAAGCAACAGTATCAGTGCAGTGACAAGTCCATTACTAATAAGGCAAAACTGGCAAAACAAAAAGTAACTGGAACAGCGAGCAGGGATAAAACAACAGTTGTTTGTTCCAAAAGTATAAAGTCCACAACTTACTTGAAAAGTTGCTTTGTAAAAAGTAAGAGATATTTATTCTAAAACTTTAAAATTCACAGTGTATTTAAAGAGTTTGCAAGTGTAAAGAACACTTTCACCTAGATAAGCTTCTTCAGGCAGGCTTCTTCAAGCAAAAATCTGAACAACTCATTGTGTTTAGCTTATATAATCAAGATGTAGTCACATGATCAAATCACAAGTTAAAACTGTAGTCACATGATAAGATTAAAATAAAATATAAAAAGTATATAAAATTATGTATAAAAATATTTGTAACAATCAACAGTTAGAAATAAAAAGTAAAAAATAATAAGTCATAACACTACTTATGAAATTTAAATTTTTAAAACATATAATATGGAGACAAATACAAGAAGTTTAGTGCATTTCAGTATGTAAATACTTCAAATGGGGCTTTATGGTAACCATGTCATTCAAGCCAGGGGGTATGTGTGCCTTAAATCTAAAAATCCATTGCAGTTCTATCCTTTCTGTATGCAATTTTAAGTCACCCACTTTCAGCGGGCATGTATAACTTGCAAAATAGCAAATTTAAAGGTATGAATTAGATCTGTATTAAGAATACGTTTGTATAAGGCATTTGTTTTGAACACTTCTCCTGATATCTGACATGTTAACATATTCATTCTTTTAGTTTTCTATTTGTCTTACCTATGTAAAATTCTTCGCACTTGGTACAGTTTGCTATGTATATTAAGTGTTATGTGTTATGGTTGCCAAATCCTCTTAGTCCAAAAGCATTGTCTTTGATTGGATGAATAACACACTTGTCAGTATTAATATACTTGTAGAAAGTACTTTCATTACATTTGTGCATTCCTTACTTACTTCACCATCACATCCCACAATAACACACCCATCACGGTAGAAAGCCACACCAAACTACTAGGGGTCATTATTGATGACCAGCTAAAATTTGATCTGCATGTTCTAAGTAAAATTAAGAAAACACATCAAAACTTGGTTTCCTTTACAGAAACAAAAACTTTCTCTCAAGTAAAGCTAAAGCAGCTCTATCACATGCCTACCTACTACCAACCTTTCTCTATGGCTCTTAAATTCTCACCAATTTACAGATCTCACTCATTCCCAAACTACAGTCCACTTACAATAAGGTAGCTAAATTTACTGCTGAACTACCATACCCCTCTCATCACTGCTTAGCACTCCATAAACTGAACTGGTTAGAATTTCCCCATAACCTTCTCCACTCTCAGCTTCAGATAATTCATTCTATTCTATGCCAGCCCACTTTCTGCCCCAGCATTACATTTATCATCTCCTCCTACACCCCAGCAAGAACACTCCGGAGCTCTGACAAACATCTTTTGTCCATTCACAAACCCAAGATCAACATAGGACAAAACCTCTATACCCCAGCCATAAACAAACTCTATAACAAAAGGAGGAAGCTACTACAAGATAGAGCAAAATCCTTAAAAGGTAAGACACCCTTGATCACTATAAGTAAAAAACTAAGAGCTCTCATAAAATCATCCAAAGCAAATTTTGAGAGAAAAATAGCTAAAGACTCAAAAGACAATCATAAGGCCTTCTTTAGCTATGTTAGAAACCTGGGAGGAAACTCCCAGATATGCTCAGAACTAGTTCAAAATGATGTGAAGATTACTGATCCTACAGACATTGCCAACATACTGGCTGACAGGTTCAGTGCAAACTTCTCCCCTCCCCAAAAGGAGAGATATCTATACCAAGCGATTGCAGCCCCAAACATCTCCAACGCCCAAGTGAGAACTGCTCTCTCCAAAGCAAAAACACAGCATCCATGGGACCTGATGGTGTCCCCGGCTGTGTGCTCCACGAACTCAATGAGGAATTAAACCCACAGCTAGGACAGCTGTTTAATCAAAGTCTTACCTCTGGATACGCCCAGGGGTGGCGCACTGCAACTGTGGTCCCACTTCACAAAGGCGGTGCCTCCACCGACCCTGGAAATTACCGGCCCATTAGCTTGACAAGCCTTATCTGCAAAGCCATGGAGAGGATCATAATGGACCTCATAAATAAAGACATAGGGAATTTGCAGACTTTGGATCCATCCCAGTTTGGCTTTGTCAAAGGCAGATCATGCCTTCTAAACTTGGTTGACTTTTTGAAACAGTCACCAAAGCCATTGATGAGGAAAGGCAGTCCATACAGCCTACCTCGATCTGGCGAAGGCCTTGATACAATACCCCACTCGGGTATCATTGAAAAACTCATCAGCTTAAATGTTAACCCATACATCACAAGATGGGTTGCAAACTGGCTGAGTGACAGAACCCACAGGGTCAGAGTTGCTGGCGCCATGTCAGACTCAAAGTCTGTCACAAGTGGTGTACCACAGGGCTCAGTCCTGGGCCCACTCTTGTTTGGCATCTACTTTTCGAAGTACAAGCAAACACAGGAGGGTTATGGCTGACAAAGTTTGCAGATGACTGCAAACTGGGCCATAGTAGAAAACACATCTGACACAGATATCCTTCAGAAGGGTCTCACAGAAACGGATAACTGATGCCAGAGCCATGGCCTAAAGTTAAATGCCAAAAAATACATAGTCATACCCTTGGAAAAACAAGGTTACCCCTAGCTACCAAATAGGTGGCAATCCACTGAGCACAGAAGAAGTTATCAGGGACCTGGGGACCCAGGTTGATAGTAGTCTGTTATTCGACACCCATGTAGCTAAAGTAGTTAGGAAGACCTTCTACATTGCCCACCTTATCATGAAGGGATTCTCATCTAGATCAAGGGAGGTCATAGTCTCCCTATACTCATCACTCATCAGACCAATGATTGAGTACAATGCCCCATTCAGAATGTATCTGACCCGACACTTGCAGCAGCTGGAGAGGCCACAAAAGTTCCTCACCAAAAGGATAAAGGGTCTCAAACATCTGTCCTATGCTGCCCGACTGAAAGAACTCCAGCTCTATTCAGTCGCTTACCGCTTGCTCAGAGGTGACCTTTGCCTAACATACAAGGCCATGTCAAACCCAGATTTGATGAATATGCTTCACCTCAAAAAATCTAGATCCGTCAGAGCCACAAGGGCGGGAGACTTAAACCTCGACACGGCTATTAATAGGGCGTGCTGGAGGGATAGATTCATCACCCAAAGACTCCCTATGCTGTGGAATAAAATCCCGGTATATGTGAGGCAGAGCACCTCGCTGGCCTTGTTCAAGAGAAATCTTGACCAATGGATGGGAGATCGCAGATATACCCCAGGGATTACCTCAGTGTCACTGCTCAACAGAGGCACAGCAAAATAATGGGTATAGTTCCCCATACTAAAGGGGTGGCGTAAGCCACAAAACTATGGGCTAGGCTTGTAAATGCCCTTGGGCAGATAGCCTAGTATGAACCTATGAACCTATGAACCTATGTTACCCTGCTGAAAACTGGAATAAACTACCACTTGACATCTGTCACATTAGAACCAAACTACAATTCAGAAAGGCAGTAAAAAATTACTTAAGCAAAAACAAACTATGCCTATGCTATCTCCCCCGGCTGACCCATCTCTATAGGCCACCCAATATCTCACCTTCTCCCACTTCAGTGAAACCCTACCTTCCTCCTTATCACTTGCCACTTCAGCACTGCAAACCCTATTTCCGAACTCTCTGCCTCTAACCTAAGATCTTTTCATACTACCTCCTCTTCTCCCTTTCACAGCCAATTTTAATCTGAATTGATGTATAACTTTTCAACAGTTGAAAGACTAAGTGGTATAAAAAGTTATGGAACAAGGTGAACGCCCAGTCCAAGCAGCAAATAAAGCAATAAAAATATAACAGAGGATAAGGGCAAAACACAGCTCTAAAAAATAATAGAATAGAATGTCACTGATATATCTCATCAACCTCCAATCGACACAGCTTCTCCAAAAAAATAGGCATCCAAGATAAAAAATCTGTTTTCTTTATTGTAAACAGGTACCAGAGTTAGCGCTTTCACCTTGCGGTTTCATCAGACTCACTACAAAGTACAAACCAATGAGTCTTTAAATACTTATGAAGGCGGGAAAAGAACACTCAATTAAGGTTCTTAACAACAAATTCAGTACTTAGCAACCAACTCATCCAATAAGTTCATCTATAAATCAATATATATACATCATTAAAACATCATTAATAAAACATATTAAAATCTAGAAACTTATTTCAACTTTCTAACTATCAATTTATAATAAAAAACAAATCAATTTAATACTTTATTTAACTTTAAGTCTTCTCATCCTTAAAAAAGGTTTTAAAGAAACCTTAGCATTAAGATCAGGGGCCAAGTCTGATCTCAGCTTTAAAATCCAGGCATTTTCCCTACTCTCAGTAATAGCCCAAATATCCCCACCTCTATTAGTGACATTAATCTTCTCTATAATCCTGAAACTAAATGTATGTGTACAGTCTGTGTCCATAACATGTTTGGCTAATGCATTTGTAACATTTTTAATCCTAATATTGTACAAATGCTCCCGTACACGGTCCCTCAAACATCTGTTCGTCTTACCAACGTAAAATGACGAACAGACATGGCACATAGCTTAAGCGCTGCCACTGCAAGTGTTCAAAGGAAAAAACAGTTTGTTCAGACTGATGCAACTTGTCCCAATATTACTTGAGAATATCCACATTCTGATTAGATTCCATAGTAGTGAAATCTTGTTAAAGTCCAGGTCTCCCAAGAAGGAATTCATACTGACATTTATGATTTCAGAAATTAATGCAAATTTTCTGGCTGGCATGTTGCTGGTTGAAAGTATCCCTAAAATGCTCATATCCACTGCACCCACAAATAAAACCATAAAACCACTTTTTCTCTCAGTCGCTTTTACTTGTGACTTCAGTGATTGTTTTTCATAACTTTCCCGTAATCTGGTCCATCCCAATCCATTCACCCTCACTGTGTTCTGGCTCTCTCTGCTCCCCTCCCCTACCCTACCCTCAAATGTCACCCACCCCCTCTACTCCTACACTTATACTCACATAGGCTCCATCCTACCTTCTCTCTACCACTCACATCCACCCTCCAATCTCCCATTTAAACCAATTAATACCACAATCAGCCTTACAACTCACTCCCGATCACCATAGCATAAACTCCTACCTCTCCCCACATAGTACATAGCTTACTCCATAATAACTCCCATACATGTTCCACTACCCCACAATAATACTCTTATCCACTATAACCTCCATATTAGTAATACTCATACACACAAGAGCACTTCCACAACTTACCCCAAGAATACATGCCCCCACTGATTCATATGCCTCTTACTGCCATATACATCATTTTAACTTCCAGATTATCTCTCCTCAGCTGTTTCTGTACAACTTATCCTATTACTTTATCCCTAAACTCCAGGGTTCCACACATTACAAACCCAATCGTATACCTCTTACAGCCACCCCCTACAAAAAACTGAGCAAATTATACCTCCACCCAATCTCTCTACTATCACAATGCTGTGACATCCATTCTAACCTTGGCCTCACCACCAATCATGTCAACAAATCTCCACATACAATATTAAACTTTATGACCCTTAACATCAGAAGCATAAGTAATAGAATACCCCCCCCCCCTGCATGTCTGGATAGATTAATACAAGCCAGATATACTAGCCATCACTGAAACCTGGCTAAAGTCAAACATACCAGACTCTGAATTCCTACCTCCAAACTATAGCCTGCTCAGGTCTGATAGAATTTATGTATTTATTTATTGTCATTTGTTAACCGAGTTAGTCCAACTGAGCCAGGGGCCCATTTCAAGTGGAGACCTGAGGAGAAAAGCTCCATATACAAGTAACAATATTACAAAAAGAGATATATTTACAATGGTATAGTATCAAGAAGTTATACATCAAAAAAATCCACTATTTATACAGTTGTGTTTTAGTTGCAGAATGATAGTACTGAAACAGCAATGTATTCTGTATGCAGAAATATATACAGATAGCAGCAATAAACTCCATGTGCAATGGTATTTACATGAACATGGTGTAGGTATACAGTAATAAGCTCATTAGAAAGACAGATAGAAAGCAAGAAATATGCTTAGAGTAAGGAAGTAGAGATTAGGAAGAGAACAGCAGGATATCAGGTAGGAGTTTGACAAGGACAGGACCAGGTCTTTAGTGGGTAGTTTATTAGCTCGAGTTTGAATTGAGCTTTATGGAGAATACTTCTTATATTAAGGGGAAGGGCATTCCAGGTATGAATGACAGAGAATTTATACAGGGACTTTCCTATATTTTTTGTTGGTTTGTAGATGTCTAGAAGATGTTTGTCAGATGTGCGAAGCTGATGTCTGGGGTTATAGACTGATACAATGTTAGCAATTGAGGAACAGGAAGTGGGGTTATAGAGTATAGAGCGTGTAATATGTGGTTGTGTAGGAAGAGGTTGTTTTTGGAATTCATGCCATAGTAAAGACTTAAGAGTGAGACAGTGGTGGGATTTATATGGTAGATTGGAGGCAAACCTAGATATTTTGTGGTAAGTTTGTTCTAGCTTGGAGAGGAGAGATGGCTGAAGGTTAGTAAGGACTGGTGCTACATACAGAAAACAGGGTAAGAGAAGAGACATGGCGAGGGAGGGTTTAGTGAAGGGAGGGAGTAGTTTATGATTACAGTACAGAAGACCAAGTTTTTGGTTGTTTTTTTTTATATACAGTGATTGATATGCATGTCACATTTTAGTTCAGCATTGATAGTAACACCAAGTAATTTAGTATAGGGTTCAGGTGTGATGATAATATTGTTAAGTGAGGTAATGAAGAAGGTGGGCTTATTATGTGTCAGTGTTTTAGGAAGGAAAAGTAGAAGATTTGTTTTTTTTTTTTCAGATTTAATATTAGTTGATTATCGGTGAGCCAGGTTTCGATGGAGGTGAAGGTGTCTTGGGTATGAGCAAGGAGTTCTGGGACGATGTGGGTGGTGGTAATAAGGGTTACATCACTGGCATATTGTAAGAGTGTAGAGAGGGTAGTAGCAGAGTGTAATCTATTAGTAAAGACATTGAACAAGAGGGGACCTAAGACATAGCCTTGGGGAACACCAGTGTTGATGGGTAGAAATGGGGAGGTGACAGATTGCCAGTGATTGTTGTCTATTAGATAAGTAACTAGAGAACCAGTTTATAGAGGGGGTGGATAGATGGAGATCAAAAAGTTTAGATATCATTTTGGGGTTAGAGACTGTATCAAAGGCTTGAAAAGCTCAAGGAAAAGACAAGAGTTTAGATGGCTATTATCCCAGGCTTCTGCTACAGTTTGGGTGAATGAGAGTAGTGAAGTAGATGTGCTGTGGTGGGGTCTAAATCCATGCTGGGTGGGAGTTATAAGATTGTTATTCAGGAAGTGTTTAAGTAGTTGAGTCTGGACACATTTTTCAAGACTTTTGGAAAGTGGGGAGAGTATTGCAATGGGATGATAGCTTGATGGGACAGTGGAGTTACCTCCTTTATGGAGAGGGATAGTGAAAAAGGATTTCCATATGTTACGGAGAAGGGCTTCAGTAATAGAATGATTTATAAGAATAGAGACAGGGTAAGCAATAGATTTGGCAGCGGTTTTTTGGAAGTGGGGGTAATTTGTCGACAGAGGGAGAACAGGGTTTGAGTTTATTCAGTTGTGTTTTGATGAATGCAGGTTGAAAGAAGAAAGTAATGGCAGAAGCGGGACTAGGAGGTAAGGGCAGAGAAGAGGCAGTGGGACTTTGTTGAGTTAGTTTCTGAATTGTTTCTATGAAGTGTTTGTTTAATAGTGCAGCAGTCTCTGTGGCAGTATAGAGAAGGAAGGGGTTAGGGTTAGGAGGTTTGTTGGGGTAGAGGATAATATTAACTGTAGACCAAACTTTTTTTGGGTTGTTGTGTGGGCTAATTTGGTTGAAGTTAAAGAATGTTTTTTGTCTTTAATGACATTTTTTACACAAGTTTCTAAGTTCTTTGTAATGTTGGAGTAGGGGAGGAGTTTTATTTTTGATCCATATTTTCCAGGCAGCATCCCTCAGATGCATAATAGAGCATGTTTGCTTAGTGAGCCAGGAGGCACAGTTTGATTTTACCCTAATGTTTCTGGTTGGACCCATACAGTTCAGAACATCAAGAAATATCTTGTTGAAAGTAGTTACAGCATCATTAAGGGGGAGGTTATGAAGGAAGGTCCAGTTGATGTTGGACAGAGTAGAGTTGAACTTACCAGGATCAAATTGGGTTAGATTGTGACATTCTCTGTAATAGTGTTCTTTGGAAGAATGTTTGAAATGTCTATGAATATAGGTAGGGAATGTTCACTAAGTGAGTTAGGAAGAATGCCAGGGCTATGATATAGACTGGGCTAGGAAGTAAGGATCCAATCTATTATAGAAGTGGTGGGGTAGGAAGTAAGGATCCACTCTATTATAGAAGTGGTAGTACAGTTTTTGTTGGTCCTGGTAGGGGAGGATATAAATTGGTGGAAACCAAATAGATTGAGGCTATGAGTTGGAGATGAGGATGAGAGTGAAGCCCAACCAATGTTGACATCAGCAAGTATAATAGTTTCATAGGGAACATGTTGGGTGAGCCAGGAGAGAAAGTTTTTCAGAATAGGGATGTTGTCACTTGGAGGGATACAGATGGATACAATAGCAAATTTTTTGTGAGGGTTGAGATGACAGTTTACAATAAGGATTTCAGCAGGAGCAAAGCTGGGTATGGAAGTTGGGAGAGGAGAGATAGTAAGTTGGTTGGAGTAGAGGATGGCTACAACTCCACCTCTCTTTTTTGTTTTATCTGCATGAAAGATGTTATAACCTGGGGGAAGGATTTCAGAGTTAGAGATTTGAGATTTTATCCAGGTTTCTGAGAGGGTTAGGATATGAGGAGAGTTTAGATAGATCCAAACATGCAATGCTGGGATTTTGTTAACAATACTTTGGATATTCAATGAAAAAATAGCTAGAGATTTAGATGAAGGAGGGTGAGATTGGGGTAGTGTGTGAGGGGGTGACATAGGGGTGACTGCTTGTGAGAGGTAGAGGATGTAGGTCCTGGTTTGGGGTGGATGTCCCCATCCAGGAGTAGTGAATCAAGGAAAGCAAACAATTAGGAGAGTAGATTAAGAGTATAGGGAGCTCTATGTGTTATAGAGGTGGAAAAAGATATGTTAGAGTAAGTTTTTATCATAAAGAGGTGGGAGGGTGTGATTGGGAATAGGTATGGGGAGATGAGAAATGAGGGGAGTTAAAGAGGAAATGGTAGTTGTGAGACAGGGTAGGTTTTTGTGTTGGGAAATGCAGTGATGTATGGTATGACGTCAACAGTGATAGTAGGAGGAGGAGGAGGGAGATAGTAAGGTAAAGGGGTGACATTTTGAAGGAATTATAAGGTGACCGTTTAAGTGTTGCACTGAAGATGTAATATTTCAGTAGAGAGTAAAGAGGAGAAGTAGGTGAAAAAACAGAGAAGAGCTAAGGCAGAGTGGTAAGGGGAATATTACAATAAGTAAAGTAGTTTAAGAGAAGGAGGAGGTAGTAGAATAGGAGGGGAACAAAGTAGGTTGAGGGGGAGGGAAGGTAGGTAGGAGGGGAGGGGCTATTGGTGAGGCATGAGATATTGGCTAACTGGAAGAGGGGGAGGAGTGTAAAATTTATAACTCTAATGAGAGTGGGGGTGGGAATGGGGGTAGGGTGGAGGAGCAGAGAGAGCCTGAGCATAGCGAGGGCAAACGAAGCAGGTTTACCCAGCTGGGAGAAGCACAAAGAAAAACAATCAAAAAGGTATGTCTGTGAACAGGTATGTCAGTGAGACACAATGCTGAGTGAAAAGGGAAAACTCACGGAGGTTAGGGCAGGAGAAAGTAGGTAGAAGGTGGAGTGCTTCTGTAAAAAGAATGGCCATGATTGTAGGTAGGCACTGCCTTAACTTGGAGGGTAAAAGCAGCAGTTTGACTGTTAGGCTATGTTGGATGTGATGAAATATATCTAAAAAAAGCTAAATACTGCATGCAGTTAAACAGGGCATGCTCCATAAGAAAAAAGAACAACTGCAGGAGGTTCAGCAGTAGGAGAACTAGGTTTTTACAATCAATACTGCCATCTAGTGGCAGACAAGAACATTTAAAATGCATGTAGAACAAACTAGTTAAATGAAAACGCCACCTTAGAACTCAAAAAACATATTTATTCATTGTATCTGTTTCTGAGCTATTTTAATGCCACAAAATCACTCCAAGTGCTTCTTTTACAATTTTAATGTGTTTCTCTCAAAATGGCAGATGATGGGGCCTGCCTTGGTAATGTCATCTTGTTTTCCTGATTTCATTCCTTCTTCCCAGAATACATTTCAAGTCCTCTTTATATGACTCATGCTAGGCATAAGGAAATGGTGCTGTTTTTTCATGCCATTAAGATAGAAGGCAGGACTGTGAAGCACTGACATCTAAACACAACTTCTGTAACAGAGCTACTTCTATGTTTACCTGACTGAGCCTCATTTATTTGTCTGTCAGAGCTTGTTCTATGCTATAAATAGCTGTTAGCTACTTGCAGCAAAAGAAAGTATATATATATATATATATATATATATATATATATAATAGCTTTTTTGCAAGAAGAGTCTTTTATAGTTTTAAAAGATTTGACAAACCCTCCCCCACACATTCATGCTGAGGTGTGAAAACTCTCACTGCAGTAAATGATCCTTGCTGTGCATTTACAAGTGACAAGTAGTAGGACTCAAACTTAGTCTGCCTGCTACTTCCCAATGCCTTCAGTGGGAGGATTTTTCTCTCTCGTGAATGATGCAGACTTAAAATGTGCTTTACTAGTTCCTCAATTATTTCTGTCATGTTCACCCTTTTTTTCTATTTCATATTTATTTATACTTTCATAACCAGGAAAGTGAACTGGTCCCAGGACCCTTTTTGGCCACAACTTAGGCTACATTAGCAAAGATAATAACAATTATTAAATGCACTTAGCAATACAAAGAAAAAAAATACTGACATAAAGGCATTGACCAAGACTGCATGTGCAACACATAGCCAATGTGTGACAGTGACCAAGTAAATCATTTTTGCAACATTTACTCGAATGTAATGTTTAACTATACTATGTTGTACACATATTGCATGTGTGTGCACACACACACACACACACACACACACACAAACATATTTAGTGTGTGTGTGTGTGTGTGTGTGTGTGTGTGTGTGTGTGTGTGTGTGTGTGTGTGTGCATGCGCGTGTGCATGTGCGTGTGTGTGTGTGTGTGTGTGTGTGTGTGTGTGTGTGTGTGTGTGTGTGTGCATTTAAACACAGTTAAGTACTTCTGATTTCCTTTTCTTAGTGTTTTTAATGCAAGGGCACATAGTAAATGTATGTTAAAGTAAATTCAGCTGTATATTATGGTTGCACTCTAACAATTTAAGGACTGAAAACAACAAACTCAATAGTGCAAGAACTCAAAAAACATAAAAGAAACAGTCCAGTCCTCAGTGCAATCCAAACAGTTTAATCCACAGTCAGTAAAAGCACGGCAAGAAGGGCTTTTGTCTTGAACACAAGACTTCATCAGATGCCATCATAAAAATATATACTCCTTATATATTGAAATCAATAAGGACAAAATTAGTCCAATAAATTAAACTAGATAAAGTTAATAAAATAAAACCATGCACACAAATGCATTAAAAATCCTAAAAACATTAACCTTCTAAACCTCCAGGGCTTTCAACATTAAAACAGGTTTTATAGTAATATATTCATTTAAACCAGGAAAGACATTGGATTTTAACCTTAGCTTCCACTTTAATTCCTTGTTTAGTAATGTATTTTTCAAGTCACCCCTTCTAGGGTTGATCTTAATCACCTCTAAAATACCAAATGAAATTCTCACAAATTAGTGAATGTTTGTACAATGCACTTGTTTCTTTATTCATTTTAATGTTGTGGAGGTGTTCACACATCCTGTCTTTTAAAGCCCTTTCTGTCTTACCGACATAGAACGCTGAACAGCCTCCACATATAGCCAAGTAGACTAACATTTTGGTATTACAAGTTTCCCTTACAGAAAAAAAAATTAGTACCCAATCCATTTTGTAGGAAAATGAATTCATCCTTAATGATATATAGACATTGTTTACACATTCCAAAGGGAATAGTTGCCTTTCTAACTTTTGAAATTGTTAAGGCCAGAATGTTCAAACTCTTTTTTGAAATTTTTGCCAGTTCTAAAAGTGAATATGGGTCCCCCCCACCACTTCGTAAACATCCTTGTTCACTTTTAACATACTCCAGTTAAATTCCATTACGCATGCCATATGGTAATTCTTGTCATTTCCTTTGTTTTTTAATGTACCTGAATCTATACCCAAAAGTGGCTTATATTTAGTCCCCCAGCCTTTGTACACCTCATCCAAACTTACAAGGATGTCACTCTCAGGGTACCCTTTTACCAAAAACATTTTTTTTTTAATTTTAAGAAATCATCCTTAAGATCTTCCTTTTCTGAGGTCATCCTGGCAATTCTAACTGCCTGTCTCTTAACCAAATTATTTTTCTGACTCAGGGGATGACTACTAGAATAGTGCAGGTAGCTGTTGCACCAAGTATCTTTTCTGTAAATTTTGGACTTAAAACTATTTTAGTTTGAGAAATTATTACGTCCAAATAATTAATACTTTCCTTCCACCATTGATGTGTAAACTGAAAAAAGGTGGTGCAACCATTAAGATATTTCATTAACATGCCAACACTTTCTTCATCCCCCTCCCACAGAACAAAAATAGCATCCAAAAATCTTACGAAGAGACATATATACTTATAAAAGGGGCAAATGAAAACATATTGATGTTCTCATCCTAACATAATCAAGCTAGCATAGGTGGGGGCACATGCTGCCCCCATAGCCACTCCACTGATTTGTCGGTAATATTCCCCTTGGAAGTGGATATAATTATTGTCAAGTACCACTTCCATTAATTCGGTAATCAAATCTATCATGTCCACTGACAAAGTGGACAACCTATGTAGAGTGTCATAAAAGTACTGATGTCCTTCATCCCTAGAGATAACCGTAAACAGGTCCTTAACATCTATAGTTAAGAAACTAAGACCTTCCTTCCAAATTCCAGGTGTTAATTTGCCTAGAAAATCCCACAAGTCCTTGATCAAATGGTCATCTTTAAAAACAATTTCTTTAGTCCAATGATCAATATAAACTGTCAAGGGGTGGGTTTTTGAACCTCTTGCAGACACAATAGGACTAAAAGGTGGATCTTTAATACATTTTTGCGCCTTGGCCACCCCAAAAAAGTTAGGAATTATAGGGTTACACTGTTTCAAAAAATAATAAGTTTGCCCATCAATTCTCCCTTCAAGTAGGCACTCCTCTAACAGAGAGTCTATCCTACTATATGTTATTGTAATCTCATTCCTAGAGACTGGGGAGTATGTGGCGTTATCTAACAGTATATTAGTAATAACGTTGTATTCTTCCAAACCATAAAGAGCGACCCCTCCTCCCTTGTCAGGTTTCATTATATGCAACTTTTTGTCGTGTTTTAATTCAAGTAATGACTTTTCTTGGTTACTTAAGTTAGAAAATCCTCTCTTGTTCTTATTTTTATTATATGTCCTGTAAATCACTTCAGTAACACATTTTTCAAACACTATCAATGTAGGGTGAAGGGGTGGATTAATTGTGCTATACCTGTGTAAACCAGGTGTGTGTATGTTATCATTAACTGCATTGTTCTTAAAACACAACCCCAAATTTAGTTTCCTTAAATATAGTTTTAAATCCACCAGCACATTTGCTAAATCACCATAGCTTGTTGGAACAAACTTGAATCCCCTAGAGAAAATAGAAAAATTATCTTTGTTAAGAGTAACGGATGTGTAGTTAACAATTAGGAATCCATTAAACTCAGCAACTATACCATCCGTCCCTTCTTGTATAATTATTTAGTTTAATTTCCAACTCTTGTCCACCCCTGATTTTTCTTGCTCAATACATTCTTTTGGTACTGCCCTGAGTCTAGGTTGTAATGGGTTTTCTTGGCCCACCTTTCTGACCTTCTTAATATAAAAAAACCTTCATTATGCTCAGGAAATAAATCTAATTCATCAAGGCCCCTATGCGTGTTTGTATTAGTTACTTCAATATGATGGCAGTCATTACTATTAAAATTACCATTTTCATCCCTTCTTTTATTATTATTCTTATAAGGCCCCAAATATACCTTTTTCTCTGTTTACTGTTTTTGGTCCCTCATTAACTTTTTTTTTGCTTCTTTGAAAAATATTCACAGTTCTCCTATCAACTCTTTGAAATAATTTTTCATATAAATTCTGATATTCAGAAAACAGTAAATCGTTGGTAATGTCGCAATTCAGTTTTTCTACATGGTTTGTTAAATCATTCACTAAAACTTCATTATATTTAATTAATTTCATCATCAAGCCCAAACCACATTCATTAAAATAATTGCTAAAATCATTAATCATATCTTCACTGTAATGCAACCCGAAAGGGTATTTGTACATTCTTAGTACCTGAGGGACTATTCTCAAATTGTAGCATACATTAAGATATCTATTGTCAATTTCCAAGCATTTTAATTTAAGTAATCTTTTTTTCAAACATAAAAATCATGTCCTTGAGTGTCGGTGAATCATCCAGTCTGCCACTGACATTCGTGTGCATATCCAAATCCCCCCCCCCAATCGTGAAGTCAAACTTCTTTTTAAAAATATCTTTAAACAAACAATCATCAATGACATTGTTAAGTTTGTCATCTGCTTGCACAGTTCTTTACATTTTTTATAGTTGGAAACAACAGTACCTTTGTTGTAGCAGGACGTAGCTTTGTGGTGAAATGCACTCCTAGTGTTGTTTCTGTGGAAGGGGGATGAAGAAAGTGTTGGTATGTTTATGAAATATCTTAATGGTTGCACCACCTTTTTTAAGTTTACACATCAATGGAGGAAGGAAAGTATTAATTATTTGGACGTAATCATTTCTCAAACTAAAAATGGTTTTAAGTCCAAAATTTACAGAAAAGATACTTGGTGCAACAGCTACCTGCACTATTCTAGTAGTCATCCCCTGAGTCAGAAAAAGAATTTGGTTAAGGGACAGGCAGTTAGAATTGCCAGGATGACCTCAGAAAAGGAAGATCTTAAGAATGACTTCTTAAAATTAAAAGAAATGTTTTTGGAAAGAGGGTACCCCAAGAGTGACATTGTAAGTTTGGATGAGGTGTACAAAGGCTGGGGGACTAAATATAAGCCACTTTTGGGTACAGATTCAGGTAAATTAAAAAATAAAGGAAATGACAAGAATTACCACATGGCATGCGTAATGGAATTTAACTATATGACAACTTCCATTATGGATATTATAATGGCCAGTTGGAGTATGCTAAAAGTGAACAAGGATGTTTTTGAAGTGGTTGGGCAGGAACCCATATTCACTTTTAGAACTGGCAAAATTTTCAAAAAATAGTTTGAACATTCTGGCCTAAACAATTTCAAAGTTAGAAAGGTAACTATTCCCTGTGGAGTGTGTAAACAATGTCCATATATCATTAAGGATGAATTCATTTTTCTACAAAATGGATTGGGTAGTACATTTTTTTCTGTAAGGGAAACTGTAATACCAAAATGTTAGTCTACTTGGCTATATGTGGAGGTTGTTCAGCATTCTATGTCAGTAAGACAGAAAGGGCTTTAAAAGACATGATGTATGAACACCTCCATGACATTAAAATGAATAAAGAAACAAGTGCATTGTACAAACATTCACTAATTTGTGAGAATTTCAGTAACTTTAAATTTGGTATTTTAGAGGTGATTAAGATCAACCCTAGAGGGGCTGACTTGAAAAAATACATTACTAAACAAGGAATTAAAGTGGCAGCTAAGGTTAAAATCTAATGTTTTCCTCGTTTAAATTAATATATTACTATAAAACCTGTTTTAATGTTGAAAGCCCTTCAGGTTTAGAAGGTTAATGTTTTTAGGATTTTTTAATGCATTCGTGTGCATGGGTTTATTTTATTAACTTTATCTGTTTTACTAATTATATGATTATTTTATTGGACTAATTTTTTCCTTATTAATTTCACTATATATGGAGTGTGTATTTTTATGATGGCATCTGATGAAGTCTTGTGTTCAAGATGAAAGCGCTTATTGTCATGTTTTTACTGACTGTGAATTAAACTGTTTGGATTGCACCGAGGAGTGGACTGTTCCTTTTATAGGTTCATACTAGGCTATCTGCCCTATTTTGCTGTGCCTCTGTCGAGCAGTGACACTGAGGTAATCATCCATTGGTCAAGATTTCTCTTGAACAAGGCCAGCTGTGGCTCTGATGGATCTAGATTTTTGAGGTGAAGCATATTCATCAAATCTGGGTTTGACATGGCCTTGTATGTTAGGCAAAGGTCACCTCTGAGCAGCGGGTAGCGACGAATAGAGCTGGAGTTCTTTCAGTCGGGCAGCATAGGACATATTTTGAGACCCTTTATCCTTTTGGTGAGGAACTTTTGTGGCCTCTCCAGCTGCTGCAAGTGTCGGGTCAGATACATCAATCATTGGTCTGATGTATGACCTCCCTTGATCTAGATGAGAATCCCTTCATGATAAGGTGGGCAATGTAGAAGGTCTTCCTAACTACTTTAGCTACATGGGTGTCGAATGACAGACTACTATCAACCTGGGTCCCCAGGTCCCTGATAACTTCTTCTGTGCTCAGTGGATTGCCACCTATTTGGTAGCTAGGGGTAACCTTGTTTTTTTTGGCATTTAACTTTGCACCAGTTATCCGTTCTGTGAGACCCTTCTGAAGGATATCTGTGTCAGATGTGTTTTGCAGTCATCTGCAAACTTTGTCAGCCATAACCCTCCTGTGTTTGCTTTTACAAAGTAGATGCCAAACAAGAGTGGGCCCAGGACTGAGACACCACTTGTGACAGGCTTTGAGTCTGACATGGCGCCAGCAACTCTGACCCTGTGGGTTCTGTCACTCAGCCAGTTTGCAACCCATCTTGTGATGTATGGGTTAACATTTAAGCTGATGAGTTTTTCAATGATAGGTATTGTATCAAAGGCCTTAGCCAGATCGAGGTAGGCTGTATGGACTGCCTTTCCCTCATCAATGGCTTTGGTGACTGTTTCAAAAGTCAACCAAGTTTAAAAGGCATGATCTGCCTTTGACAAAGCCAAACTGGGTTGGATCCAAAGTCTGCAAATTCCTATGTCTTTATTAATGAGGTCCATTATGATCCTCTCCATGGCTTTTGGGACCACAGTTGCAGTGCGCCACTCCCTGGGCGTGATCCAGAGGTAAGACTTTGATTAAACAGCTGTCCTAGCTGTGGGTTTAATTCCTCATTGAGTTGGGACACCATCAGGTCCCATGGATGCTGTGTTTTTGCTTTGGAGAGCAGTTCTCACTTGAGATGTTTGGGGCTGAAATCGTTTGGTATAGATAGGAGAAGTTTGCACTGAACCTGTCAGCCAGTATGTTGGCAATGTCTGTAGGATCAGTAATCTTCACATCATTTTGAACTAGTTCTGAGCATATCTGGGAGTTTCCTTGGATGATTTTATGAGGGCTCTTAGTTTTTACTTATAGTGATCAAGGTGATTTAAGGACTGACTCAAAGATATGCATCCATGCATCCCCCTCTGGAAGGATGTCACAAAAAGCATAAAAGACCTTTTTTATGAACAGTATCAGTGCACCTAGTTGATGGGTTGCCACCTGACTCTCTTTCTGCATTTCTGTTGTATGTGTGTGGGGGAGGGGCTTGAAAATGGTAAATGCATAGATACTTTACAAGAAAAAACATTTTCTGACTTTTCTCTAAATGTCACAGAAATCTTTGATACTACATTTAAGTTATTTTACCATATAAACTATTGTAAATAACATTTAAAGCTTAGCATTTCAATACTGTGTTGCTGCTTATGTAGATTTGTCAAAAGAGTTGACAGTTGCCTTTAAACCCATGATTGATCTAATTGCTTTGTTTTGCTGTGAAAGGGGAGTGCTAAGTTCTCCTCCCATCTGCAACAAAAGCAGTGGAAAACAGTTCCACAGGTTTCTGTCTTTTTATATTAGCTGCTGTGTTCCTGACATTAGCAGGATTAATTGCCCATCTGAGACTGACAGCAGTACCTGACATGGTAAACTACAGATTTAACTGTGTCTATGATATGTCATGCAGGTGGAGACAAATTTCTCTGCAAACTGTGTGAGAAGTTGAGTTTAAAAAAAAGTAGGTGGGCTTTCCCTTCCTTTGACTCCAATGCAGGGAAATAAAAGTTTTAAAAAGTACAAGTAGGTTTCTGTTACCTACACAATGGTGGAACCAAATTGTAGGGAGAAAAGAAACCTAACAATTGAGTTAAACTGTATGAGAGGGTGGAGCTTTCCTTTAACATAAAAAAAAGCTGGCAAGGGAAAGCAGAAGAAAGAAGCAAGCTGTGGGGGTGGCTCAGTGTGTGCACAGACCTTTCTAATACAAACACTCTTAAACCAAAATGTGATTGGCAGTACAGTAGGCAAAAACACCTACATTATTTAACAGAAACTGGTGTGCGCTTCCAGGTTCCGCACTCTCCAGAGGGTATCCAAGGGGACCGGTTCTGCCAAGGGTGCTGTGGAGGAACGTGTAGGATAAGCAGTTAACTATTCAGGCTGAGAATAAGGCTGAAGAAACTAAAATGAGAAACAAAATAAGTTAAAAGAGCAGTTCATTAGTAAGGTAGAATAGTCAGAAGGGTGAAAGAAAATCAACTAGAAAGAGAAAACTGGAAAGGGGAGGTGGTTAGGCAGGCATGGAGGTGTAGAAAGAGGTACAAGCACAAAGGTAAGAGACGGTACATAAGTGCTTAGAAATAACAGGGTATGGAGGGGGAGGAAGAGATACAGTGTGAGGGAGAAAAATAGTTAGAGGTAGGAATTTAGGAGATAGTAATAATAACAAACATGTTATTTCAACAATGCAGGGCAATGCATAACATTGGTGGCGAGAATAAAATAATATAGAGACGTGTGCTTCTCAAAAATAAAACAAATATATGTACCGACAGAGCTTGCTTTCAGCTATTGTGCAATGCAAGCAGCAGCACTTGTCTGTCCATGCCAGAGAATGAGTAGAAAGCAAGTACAGAAGCTTAAATATTATATAAGAGTTATACAATAAATCTGCAAAAATAGATGCAGTTTTGCTATCTACAGAATGACTCTAACATTTTCCACAGTGGCTTAGTTTAAAAGAAGCCAGGGAAAGTAAAGGCTGCTAGTGTAAATGATTCACAGCAGGATGTCAGACAAAGTTACACTGTAACAAGGTATATGTGGTTCTAATATGCACCATAAAGATGCATAGCATGAGTCAATAAGTTTGCAAAAATGAGGTATGACACAACAAGCAATGCAGGAATAAGACAAATCAAACTGCATACTTACAGGTTTGCATACAACACAGAGGGAAAGGGGGGCACATACACCAGAGTATAGAGAGTGATTTAAAAATGGCACCAGATAGGGATGACCCCTACCCACCCAATGGAAAGGTGGAGGCTTAGCATTACTCTATTCTGACAGTCTACATATTACTCCATACATAAACGATACCCCCTACTTTTTCTTCAGCAGAACGTCTGATATCCTTCCTAAACCTCAACAATACAAGGAGATTCTGCATAACTGTTCTCTACATTCCCCAGGTAACAACACCCCTATTCTAGAAGAATACTCTCCAAGACCACCAAAACATTTCAACACGAAACAATCATTTTAGAGGACGCCAACATATCCTGCCAATCTGTTATATCCCAACTAGCCACTAACAGCATCAACCTTTATATTTTTTCTCAGCTAATCACCAGCCCTTCTGGATACAATAAACAATAAACCCACCATTCCACCTTGGACTTGATACTGGTATCACACCTTTCTAACTTTACCAATGCTGGTACATATCCAAACACCCTTACTGACCACCTACCTGCCTTTGCAACTCAAGTAAACACTCACCCTCCTAAAACTCACATTCTAAAATCAGTATGTAATCTCTCGAATTTCTCTAATGACAGGTTTAATGACCTCCTATGTAAAATAAACTGGTCTCCACTAAAGGTACTGCCATTAGACAAGGCAGTACACTACTTTAATAACTGCTTCTTAAAACTACTAGATACCCTAACACTGATTTGAACCAAAAGAATCAAAAATAACCCCATCCTCTGGCTAGCTAAAGAATGTAAAAATCTAAGATGCAGCCTGGGCTCTATGGAAACAAAGCAATAAAGAACAAGATCTAATTACATTTAATCAGCTACATAACCAAACAAAAAATAGTTATCAAAGACAAACAGATATACTATAGTGAGCTACAGCAGAAGCATAAAACAAATCCAAAAAAAAATCTGGTCCATTTTCACAACACTTCTCCACCCAGGAACAAAAAACAAATTCAAGGTTTCACTAAATACCCCTCCCTTTCAAATTGCTTACGACTTTAACATCCACTTCATAAAATCAATAACTGATCCTGTCACAAAAACCTCCAATGCTTCTCTTCAATGCCACTGTTCCTCTTTAAGTACCCCTAATACTCCTTATCTACATGACCCAGAGCATTTTCATCCTCTGTACACACATAGTACAGAACCACCTTCCGTGCACCATTCCACTTTCACTCTTCGGCCAATACCTACAAACCTCATATAAAGATTACTCCATAAACTCAAACCTTGCTCTATTTCTGCTGAAAACATCCCAACATCCCACCTGCAAATGTTATCTCCCCCTTTCTTAATAATCCCACCGGAGTTCCACAGGGATCCATCCTAGGACCCCTACTCTTTAATATTTTTACTAATGATCTTTGTACAGCAGCTTCTAGTGAAACACTCATTCAGTATGCTGACAACTCCACAATACTCTGTACCTCTCTCATACTACCCCAGCTTCTCTCCCACAGTCAAAAATCTTCTCTGCTATCAAATCCTGGCTTACCAACTTCCAGCTATTCCTCAACCCTAAAAAAAGTAAACTGCTTATTTTTCAACCAAAGAACTGTACTACTAAAATAAAAAACAACTTCAAAAATTTCTCTTCTGATAACACCACCATCGAAATCATTCACCATACCAAGTTACTGGGTGTAATCATAAATGATCACCTTTGGTTTGATCTTCACATACAACACAACATAAAGTAAACCCACCAGAAACTTGCCATACTTTACAGAAACAAGCACAGATTAACCTATTCTTCCAAAACCACCATTGCCAAAACTTTCCTTCTACCCTACTTGCTTTACAGCACTCTAATACTTACCAATCTGCAGAGCTCCTCTATATCCAAAATAGAACAGTACTATAATAAGGTGGCCAAGTCTGCTACCAACTCAAAAACTAGAACCCATCACTGTCGGTCAATAAAACTAAACTGGCTAGAATTCTCTACCTACTTACTATTTACCCAACTTCTAACACATCATAACATGGTCTACAATACCCAAACCTGCCCAGCACTAAATAAGATTATTACACCTTACAACCCAAACAGAACACTTAGGTTGGCAGATAAAGAGCTTATCTCAATATACAAACCCTCTAAGACAGCTGGACAAAGCTTATACTCCCACTATGTAGCAAAAGCATGGAGCTCTCTTCCACTTACTGTGAGAACTACTACTAACCTACCTTCCTTTAAAACTGTACTGAAACAACACATGCTCAACTCCTGGCTGTGCCCTTGCTCTGATCCAAGCTAATCTCTTCTACATATCTATCCAGGCTGCAACTCTTGCTCACTTTCTTGCTATCTATACTCCTTTCACTCTGTATTATGTAATTACACACCAATTTTCCACCTGCATTATATTAATGTACCTGCTAATTTGTTGCAATCTGTATAAAGTTTTACTTTTCACATCACTGTATATACTTGTAAGTAATGTAACTTTTATGTTTTGTGTATAAAGATTGTACTTTTCTGTATGTAACTGGTGCTTTTCTTCCTGGGCCTCCTCTGAAAAAGGGTTCTCTCTGAGCCAGTTGGACCTTCCCGGTAAACAAATGTCAAATAAATAAATTAAATAAATAAATAAAAATAGTAGCAAAAGTAAAGCAACAGTATCAGTGCAGTGACAGGTCTGTTACTAATAAGGCAAAACTGGCAAAACAAAAGAGTAACTGGAACAGCGAGCAGGGATAAAATAACAGTTGTTTGTTCAAAAGTATAAAGTCCACAACTTAACAAAAAAGTAAGAGATGTTTATTCCAAAAGTTTAAACTCCACATTATATAAGCTAAGCACAAGGAGTTGTTCAGATTTTTGCCTGAAGAAGCCTATCTAGGTGAAAGTATTCTTTGCACTTGCAAACTTTTTAAGTACACAGTGGATTTTAAACTTTTGGAATAAACATCTTTTACTAAAAAGCTTTTATTCCACAAGAACAAATAGATTATTATTCAGATCTTTTTCTAAGGTTTTCTACACAGACTTCAGTCACTGCAAGGGAATACCTCAGGATTTTGGGTATCATGGCATCTATGAGTCTCATGATACCCCTGGCAAAACTCAGCGAGATAGATACAGTGGTATCTGAAATCACTTCCATCTCAGTATTAGCATTCTTTATCTTTTCAAATCCCAGTGCTGAAGTTTATACTGCATTATAAGTATAAAAAGTTCAGGAGGTGTGCGACACCAAAGAAATGAAAGAACATAACTGTCAAAGAGATGCTTGCCATGACCAAGGCATTCAACTCTCTGAACCATCTTTGGTCCCCGGGACCTCTCCAAGTGGTTACAGACAATACCCCAGTCATGTGGTACATCAAGTGAGAGAGAATCAGGTCATACCCCCTTTGCAGACTTGCAGACTAGCCATGTTAGCTTGGGATATAACTTTACAGCACAATCTTACTCTACAGTGATCCTACATTCTGTCAAAACAAACTGAGCAGGACCAGGGCACACACTTCTGAATGGAAACTAGATCAGGAGGTCTTCCAAAAATTGATCTATTGGTGGGGAGGTCCTCAAGTAGACCTTTTTGCCTCCTCTCTAACTAATCAACTGGCAAGATTCTGTTTCAGGACTCCATGCATCTTTTCCTTAGAAAGGAATGTTTCTCTATGTTTTTCCACCGTTTCCACTATTATTCAGGGTACTTCTGAAGATTCAAAAGGAATCCTCCAAGATCATTGTGGTGACTCCCTTCTGGCTCAAGCAACCATGGTTTTCCCTTCTTTTGGAAGTAGCCGGGGCAATTATCACAACCTTCCTCACAGACTGGATCTACTCAGACAAGAATAGGGATATTTGATTCACCCAACACAAACCCACTTCAGCTGACTGCCTGGATGATACGATCTTAATTCATTTTAGGCACATGTTTACTGAGAATGTGCTGCAGATACTAATGGAGGCAAGAAAGCCTACCACTAGATAATCATATGTAAACCAATTAAAAAGGTTTACTAGTTGGTGCCAACAACATAACCAGCACCCATTCAGTGCTAGTTGTTCTCTGATTCTACAATACCTGTGAGAGTTACTATCCTATGGCCTTAACTTCTTCCTCTATCAAGGTTAATGTATCAGCCATTTCAGCATGTCTGCCCATGGATCCTCCTCTTTCAATGCAGTCTCATGTCAAAATGTTCTTGAAAGGGGTTTCCATAAGAGGCCTCCAAGAAAACTGGTGGCCCCTCCTTGGATATTAATTTTCTGTTAGAGAAGCTAACACTTGCTCCATTTGAACCAGCTAATTTGGGTGACTTGAGGTTCTTAACATGGAAAACAGTTTTACTGATTGTTCAGAGCTCTGCAAGAAGGGTATCTGAGTTGCAAGCTCTTATAGTGAGTGAACCCTGTCTCATTTTCCATAGGGACAGGGTTTCTTTGAGAACTAATCCTTCTTTTATGCCTAAAGTGGTATCTGAATGTACTTTAAGCCAAACTATCCATGTCCCCATTTGCTTTCCTGAAACTAAAATGAGGGAGAAAATATGCTTTTATACCTTGGATGTCCACAGACAACTCAGGTACTATCCTGACATAACTAAATCTTTCAGATCTTTGGATCAATTGCTCATTTCTGGTGAAGGTAAGAAGAAGAGGCAACCTGTGTCAATACAGACTTTTTTCCAAATGGTTGTCTAAGGTTATTACCTTTTGTTATACTCATCATAACAAAACTATTCCAGGCAGGGTCAAGGCCCACTCTACCAGGGCCTTGGTTTTATCTGTGTTTTTTTTGGAAAGGGATGTATTCTTGACGTCTTCTAGAAGCTACTACTTGATCCTCTGTACATACTTTTACAAGACACTTAAGCTTAATTCCTTCTCTAGGTTGAGACCAAACTTTGCTAGGACTATTCTCCATGGGCTTCTAGACTCTTTGCCTTCCACCTCCCAAATGCGGTTTGCTGAGGTAATTTACCCAGATAGCTAAGACTACTGCAGCAGTTGTCACTATGGTGAATATAGTACAGTTATTTAAGTAAAACTTGCCATAGCCGTAGATGTTAGAATGATCACTGCTGCAGTAGCCTCTCCCTCCATCCCACTTGTCTTTTGTGTGTGTGTGTGTGTGTGTGTGTGTGTGTGTGTGTGTGTGTGTGTGTGTGTGTGTGTGTGTATTTTATACCAGTGTTTATATATTTATTTTTTGTTGTTCCTAAGATTGTCCTTTCAAGGCTCAGAATCCCTCTCTCTTTTGGCAATAAAGCTCTGAGGAACTTGGTGCCCAGACTTTTCTTTTGGTCAGCTTAGCTTGAACTGGGTATGTGGAAGATGCTCTGAAGCTTTGGAAGTTGTCTAGCTGTTATATCCTTGCAGGATATAAGCCATGTGAGGCTACTGCAGCAGTGATCATTCAAACATCTGCTATCATGCTAAGTTTTTCTTACACAGCTGTAATATTCTAATCCATGAACACCTGGTTTGTCCAACATAAAATGATCCATAAGTACTTTACCCCATATAAATCATGCATACAGTGGGACAAGTAATCAAGTGGCAAATGTCACATATTTCATTAGTATTGATATGTATGAAATGTTTAATCTAGCAAATATATTTAGAAAAAATAAAAACAAAGATTTTTTTAATAAAGAATGCTTTTATTGGGTCACTCTAAAAAGTGAAAAATAAGGAAGAGGAGTGCAAACTTTGCAACAGACAAGCTGATTTCAAAAAAGAATTTGAGGTTGGTTTTGTTGATTCGGAATCAGTAAAACCATCCTCAAATGCAAATACAACAGTAATTCTGTATTTATGTAGATTTATTAAGATTTATTAGAATCTTCGATCCATCTTCATTGTCTTGCCTATTCACCAGTGTGAGCTGTCCAGGTTGCTGAAGTGCTGTGTATTGCATAAAGTTTGATTCCCAGTGAATGTAGGTGAGAGTTTGCATCTTCATTGTCTTGCCTATTCACCTCTGTGAACTATCCATGGTGCTGAAGTGCTGTGTATTACATAATGATTGGCTCCTAGTAGATGTAGGTGAGAGCTGATTGGTCGAGGAATGTGACAGAACCACAGAGACATGGAGCCACAAAGCCAGTTTCAATAAAAAGCATTATAAATCATGGTAATAATAATAATAATAATAATAATAATAACAATAATAAACATTCTAATAATAATAAAAAGAGCAATTGACAAAAAATAGTCCCTAGGGTGAGTGCTACATAACAAAGAGGTGTTTTGTATAACAGCAGAACATCTGAATGAAGAAAATACATGCCCAAGATTTTCCCTTCTTATATGATAACTTGCAAACCTGAAACACTGTAGTACTGAAATATTATCACTAGTCAGAAAAATATAAATGCATTGGTATGACAGATTTAATTTTTAAAGGATTAGTCCCATTGGTAATTAAAAATCTAGTATTTGTGTTTTTGGTCACTATAGTGTCTGAGAATCCATATATTAATAAGTCACTTCAAGATTTTAAATTAACCCTCTCTTTGACACTAGAAATCAACTCTTTAGAATTTTGTGTTTCAAACATCTATTAGCTACCATAACATTTTCTAGAGTAAGTGTACTAATATCAGTGCAAATTATTTTTGCTTTCAAAATTTGTGAATAAGGGATGTTATTTAATATATTACAGGAATAACAACTATTGGCCGACAAAATAGATTTGTAAGTGAAAGGATTCTTATAAATAGATGTGCTAACCGAACCATCCAATAATTGTGTTGTAGAAACATCCAACAAATTTGTATTGAATAAATCAAATCAATAAGTGAAATGCAACGAAAGTCATTATCGTTTTAAAATTAAACAAATTTCCTTGAGCTAGTGCTTTTCCTTAAAAGTTAGCAATCATTGAGACAGCATTGCCACATGTCCATGTGGATGAAATAATGGTTTACCTGATGGTAAAACTGTCATTAAAATAAAATATAACTGAGTTTAAAAAAAATTTATTTTTTTTCCTTTGATTTGATTTGCAATTTTTATTTGTGCCTTATTTATATTTTAATAAGCAGTTATACTCATGCAATATTTTACTGTAATATACTGTATCTTCATATTTACCTATTTGGCCAGGAAACATTTGGCACAGTCTTTCCACTGTGTGTGTGTGTGTGTGTGTGTGTGTGTGTGTGTGTGTGTGTGTGTGTGTGTGTGTGTGTGTGTGTGTGTGTGTGGGCATAATTTGACTCCTAGGCTAGGGTGTCATTTTGTTGCTATGGAGACTGTTTTACTTCATGTTAATGGGATGTATGCTTCCACTCTCATTTGAAGGCTAATTTTCTCCTTTTGGATGCATTTTACTATTCCGGATAAGGTAATATTTTTAAATTAAAATAATTAATATAGTTAAATTCAGTTTTTAGTGTTTTTATCACTGTAATGTGTGTTTAATTTGTTTTACAATTCTTATTCCTTTTTTCAGTTCTTTTTTTATTATTTTTATGCAGACTTAGTAATGTATTTGAGTTGGGCATACCTTTCAGATGTTCCGTATCTGCTGGAAAATATGTAATTCCATCCAAAAGTAACAGACTGCTATGAAATTCCAAGTAGCCCCTATAAATCATGGTTTGTTTACACTTACTTCCCTTCAGCAGCCATTGTATCATTACCACACGATCAAAATATCAAACATGACGATGTCATAGTCATGACTGTGACTATACATGATTAGGAAATGGAGTGGATTCAGTAGTTGAAGAATCTAGCTAAAGACACAAGAAGTCAAGAGAAAATTAGTAAGTTTACTGGGATTCAGAAACTGAAATCTATTCTCTAGCTAATCATAAAGATAAGAAGAGCGGTATGGACCTGAAGACTAGTTTTTAGTTTATTTCCAGTAGGAGTGAACCATGATGTCATCAATGGGAGCAATGAGCAAGAATGAGAAGAGCTGAAGCAAAGTCTAGTAGTGCAGTAGGACAGGGAACGGAACTGTGAAGAACTTGGTGGCTGGGTGAGAAGGTAAGTAAACATTAATAGGATGATGCTCATCAACAGCTCATAACCTTAATTTTCCACATTAAGCTGCCATTCTCCTTCTACTAAAATCCAATTGCATGACTGACATTGACAATGTAGTGATGTCACTAGAGCTCTGACCACATGACTGCATCATTTATTGGCAATTAACAAACAGGAAGAAATAATTTGTATACTCCAACTTAATCCACACATTATTGCTGTGTTGGACAGCAGTAAACATCTCTGTGAAATGCACATGGAGAGGAGTTGAGAGTTTTGTTTTTAAAATGAATATAACCCAAGCCAACTGTGGCCACCAGCAATTTAACCTTACACTGCTAAATGTAATTGGAAATATATTGAGAACAATGCTTATATTTGTCAGACTTGTTGTATTTCCCTTATGCTACATGTACATGGTCACTACAGCTCCATGATGAGTTACAGGACTATTCCAGTGTGTAACCTGTCCATCAGTTTAACTGCTGGTGCTTAAAACTGGAATTTTATAACATCTTTCATGGATCTTGCCCTCACTGCTTCATTTTAGCAGCCACTACACTAAAAGGATATGATTCAGGTATTAACAAGATCGGATTTTCTATTAAAAAATCAAGACAAACTGAATGATCAAAAAAGAGATAGCCCGTAAAGATGTCTGAGGACATCTCATTTGTGAAGCACACATATTCCTGTTTTAAGCACCATTAAACCAGAACAGCACAGGGGATTTTACTGTACACAAATTACATTTTGATGAAACATTGAAGATAGAGGACCTCTGTACTACCTTATGCTTTTGACCACAAACAAACACAGATTAAAGGAGAACCACACCCACATACTCAAAAACATGTTTATTTCATCATGGTTTGGTGTTTCCTACATTTTAACACCACTCTGAGACTATTTACAGGTTTTTTAATATTTTTATACGTAGTTTCTGAGTCTGACCATATGGCATTGAAGTAATTCTGATTGTTTAATCTGCCTCTAGGTATCCCACAATGCAGTGCTTTTCTGTAAAAAAATTACATCATGCAGGCCTCTTTCTTCCTAAAGCTCCTGTCACTGCATTGATTTTACTTGCATACACCGCTGTCCTTCAGTCTGTTAGTTTTAAGTAATATTTCATGCTGTTCAATGACTACTTAAAACACAAATGATGCATATGCCACAGAACAGACTTTTAAAGTGCTTTTTACTGCTGCTTCATTTTAGAATGGCTAAATTGCAGTCTTTTTGTGAAGCCAGAATTTTACTAGTTTTATTCATCTCCCATCCCCCTTCACACCTAACTTCCCTAGCTGTCAAAGTGCTATGGGTAATTTGAGCTGTTACCTGCTGTGAATTACAGCTCATAGCAGGAGACTTGACTCGTGCACTGTTTCCTTGTTCTAGCCTTTACATTCTGTATGGGTAGGGAAAGCACCAGAGAGCTGTGACATCACAGCATGGGTGGGTTTATAGGAAGTTCATGGTAATGTCAGTTTGGGGAGGGAACTGGCCAGAAAACTACCTCTATTCAGTGGCCTTGATGACATCAATGAATTGGAGACTGCAGCAAGTTTTTCCAGGGCAGGATAAAAGTTTTTTGAAAGTAAAACTAACACAGTACAGTAAGGTTCTGCTCTAGTGGAGAGAAACAATCGATTTAAAATATTTTAAATGCTGTATTGTTGTTCATTCATAGCAGGGACAGTAATTAAGGAGAAAAAGGACAGAGAAGTTGAGCATTTAATAATAGAATCCCATTGTTGTCCTTTAAGAAGGAGTTCATTAGACAATCAGCATATTTCTGAATTCTGTACTATTTGGAATATGATGCCCATCTCATTTTGTAAAATGCAATTAATTGTCCCTTGTGCTTCATCAGAGTTTCACTGCTGCTATAAACTATGATGAATTACTGGATTTTGTAGTATGCACATAAGAAAAAAGCTTAACATTATAGCTAACAGAATATGTTGTGTTGCTTAAGGGTTTACATTGGGTGCTATCATCAGGGAATGAGCAAACTGATGGATAAAGCAATATTTATTTGTTGGCAGAGTTCTGCAGCAGTATTATATTCATAGGTTCATAAGTAAGTACTAGGCTATCTGCCCGAGGGCCTATGTAAGCCTAGCCAGAATATGTTGGCTTTCGCCGCCCCCTTAGATTAGTTCCCTGTGCCTCTGTCCAGCAGAGCCATTAGTTCCCTGTGTGTCTCTCCAGCAGAGCCACTGCAGTGATCCCTGGGGTAAATTTTCTGTTTCCCACCAACTCGTCAAGGTTTTCTTGAAGAGTGTTAGTCAGGGGCTCTGCCTAATGTAGATTGGAATCCTGTTCCAAAGCATGGAGAGTCTCTGGGACAGGAATCTATCCCTCCAGCAAGTCGGTTATGGTGAGGTTTAGATCCCTAGAGTGTGTGGCTCTCAGGGATTTGTTTTTTTTAGGTGGAGCATGTCCATCAATTCTGGATTGGACATGGCCTTGTATGTCAGGCAGAGATCATCTCTGAGTAGGCGGTATGCAACTGAGTATCATCAGTCGAGCTGCATAGGGCATCTGTTTGAGGTCAGTAATCCTCTTGGTGAGGTACTTCTGTGGTCTTTCCAGCTGCTGCAGGTGTCTTGTAAGGTACACCCCAAATGGGGCATTGTACTCTATGATGGATCTGATGAGTGATGAGTAGAGGGGCACAATAACCTCTTTTGTTCTAGATGCAAACCATTTTGTGATTAGGTGAGCCACATAGAAGGATTTTCTAACCACCTTGGCAATATGATTATCAAAGGAGAGATTACTATCTACTTGTGTCCCCAGATCCCTTATTTCATTTTCTGTATTTAGGGGACTACCACGTATGTGGTAGTTCATGGGTACTTTGTTTTTAACAGAGGGGATGACTATGCACTTTTTGACATTTAGCTTGAGGCCATGATTTTGACACCAGGTATCCGTCTCAGTGAAACCCTTCTGGAGGATGTCTGTATCAGCCGGAGTGTCAATTATGGCCCCCAGTTTGCAGTCGTCTGCAAACTTGGTCAGCCATAGTCCTCCTGTGCATGCCTGTACCTCTGAGAAGTATATACCGAATAGGAAGGGTCCTAAGACTGAGCCCTGGGGGACGCCACTTGTAACTGGTTTAGAGTCAAACCTAGATCCTGCAACTCTCACCATGTGGGTTCTATCCGTGAGCCAATTGGCAACCCATCTCATGACATAGGGGTTTATGTTCAGGCTGGTGAGCTTGTATATAATACCAAAATGGGGAATGGTATTTAAAGCCTTTGCGAGGTCTAGGTAGGCTGTGTGGACCTCTTTTCCCTCATCTAAAGCCTTGGTAACTGACTCAAAGATGTCCACCAGGTTTAGGAGGCATGATCTGCCCTTAACAAAGCCAAACTGGGTAGGGTCTAATGTTTGCAGGTTCACAATGTCTCTGTTAATGAGCTCCATGATGATGCTCTCCATAGCCTTGCAGACCAGGCTAGTCAGGCTTATAGGATGATAGTTCCCGGAGTCCCTTGTGGCTCCACCTTTGTGGAGCGGGATAACTGTTGCTGTCCACTCTATGGGTACATAGCCTGTAGATAGGCTGAATAGTGTATTTAGGTAAGGGGTTAGTTCATTCTGGAGTTCATGTAAGACACAGCCTGGGACACAGTCCGGTCCCACTGAAGCTGTGTTTTTGGCTTTGGATAAGGCTATTTTAACCTGTGTGTCAGTGATTGCCAGGGCTCTACATTCTTCTGGTATGGTTATGGGCCCTTTAGGGGGTGAGAGGGGGCTGAACTTTGCACTAAACCTGTCTGCCAGTATGTTGGCAATATCAGTCGGTTCAGTGTATTTTGTGCCATTCTGCACTAACTCAGAGCAGATCTGAGAGTTTCCACTTAGGTTCTTGACATAGCTAAAGAACGCTTTGTGGTTATCTTTGGAGTCCTTGGCAATTTGTCTTTCGAAGTTAACCTTGGATGATTTTATGAGGGATTGTAGTTTCTTGCTGATACTGATCAGGGATGTCTTTCCTTCTTGGGATTTTACTCTTTTCTGTACTAGTTTCTTCCTTCTATTGTATAGCTTGTTTATGGCAGGGATCCACCAGACTGATTTCCTTTTCTTGGAGGAGTGAGTCTTGTTTTTTCTTTGGATAGCATGATCCATACATTCGTGCAGGTGTTCATAGAGTGCCTTTGTAAGGGATTCAGCAGCTTGAACAGCGTTGTACTTTAGCATGGGGGCTGTGAACCTTTCCACCTCGGTCTTAAGCAATATGAAGTTTGCTTTTGAAAAGTTTTTCACGGTGGTTTCCTTGATTGGGGGTGGGGGCGGAATGTGGATAATCCAGAGTGATTAGTCGCTGGTCTGATCTAACCAGTGAGGGGTTGACCTCTGGTGTAGAACACCAGTCGCCCATGTTGCTGATGATTAGGTAGAATATGTTGTCACCTCTGGTGGGGGTGTTGACCAGTTGATCCAAGGCGTTTGAGTTTATAAATTCTAGGAAGCATTGGGCAAGGGAGTTAGTACTTGAATAGTTCTTCCAGTTAATGTTTGGGTAATTGAAATCACCCAGTATTAGGGCATTTGGTAAGGCCTTCATATTTTCCAGTGTCTCCAGAAATGCGGAATGGGAGTCCTGGGTCATGGTGGGTGATCTGTAGCAAGCTACAATTTGAATTGCAGTTTTGCCCATTGTTAGTTGCACATGGATGATCTCTGAGGCATTGTGCTGCGCCACTAACCTGGAGGTGTGGGTATCCTTGATGAATATGGATACACCCCCACCTTTTGAGTTTTGGTCCGGGTTCTGTGGCCGAAAAGTATGCTATGAGTTATAGCCTGGTAGTGCTGGGGTGCTCTCTGGAACCTTAAACCAGGTTTCTGTTACTGCACAGATATCGATGTTCTCCATACTGAGGAGTGCCTCGAGTGCATGCATTTTGAGGTTTAGACTTCTGACGTTGAGTAGCATTACCCTTAGTTTTTGGTTACTTGTGCTATTTAAGGTGGTGGGTTTGTCTTTTGAGCCTTGCCTAAAAAAGGCACTATGGGGGTGGCAAAAGCCTTGGCCAGTATTCGAAAGCCTAAGGGTGACAGGTGCAAGCCATCTCTTGCAAAGCAACGTGGCTTGTCGAGCATGTCATCCCAGACAGACAGATACCAGATCCCCTTTGAATGACACCAGAAACTTAGCCAGTTGTTGAAATTGATCATTTTTTCTTTATACTGTGGCATCATTCTTGGTAAGGGCAGGATGCTACTCAGGGTCAGGGTCATACCGGCTTGAGCTACGTGATCAGAGAGCTCTTCCATGTCTCTTTTCATGTAGTCAAGGGAGATACAGAGTCGTATTTGTACTTGTTCTGGAGTGACCTGAGTGCTTGTGTTATGTGGCGGATCCTGGCACCTGACAGGCAGCTAACTGTAACCTTCTCCTTGTCCAGCCTAGTTAGTGGGATATCAGTGTGCCTGACTATAGAATCGCCTATTACTAGTGTGTTGGGTATGTTATTTTGCCTTAAGGGCTGTGATTGCATAGCACACTGATTATGTTAAGTATGTGTTTCATGATTTGTGGTGGAGTGTGGAGGTTGCTTGGGTGTCTGCTTTGGAGGTCTCTGTTGCTTTTGCAGATTTTTATTTAGAGCCTCTGAGTATATTTTTGTGTATTTATGTGTGTTATTTGTAGGTCTATGTGAGACTGATGGTGTGTTGCAAGTATTTTCCTTCTCCTCTTGACTGTCAGTTCCAGTCTTGGGTTGTGAGAGCTTTGCCTCCAGTTTGGCTGTATAATTGCATCTCTCACATATATTAGTATTTGGTGGTAGAAGTACAGGGTTGTCTATGTACAGAGGCAGTTGTAACATTGCCTCAAAATACCCAGATTCACCAGATGGACTGGAGAGTACACCTGAAACGGCCCTTTGGACATGCCTGAATAGGTAAAGTGAGTTGTTTTACTGATTGGCTGGTAGGGACGAATAGAGAGCCTTGTCCTTTTGGACAGTATGGGGGGGGGTCTAGTGCTATGGTTAATTAGTGCTTGCTATGAGTTTTGAGCAAGTGGTGGGCTGTGAAATTAATGGTTTGAGTACTTAAGTTGAAAGTTTGTCTCATTCCAAGGGAAAAATTGAAGAGTAGACTTTGTGGAGCTGGGAATAGTTTAACCCTAGCTAACTGGTGCTGCCCGGCGCGCAAAACCATGCAAATGCATTTTTTTATAGCAGGGAAATGAAAGAGATAGAAATTAGCCCAAAATGGCCAATAAACTACTAACTGCTGGGCTGAAACCACTCCTCCAGGGACAGATGGGCTTCTCAAAGCTCCCCTCTCTCACAGGTGAACAGAGAAACTTCCTTCTATCCAAGTAAGGTATGGGCAACACAGAAACTTGTAACACAGCCCTGAATTCAGCAATAACCTGAAAACTGGACTATACTAGTTCAGAAAGATGGGAAACAAGTGTATTTTTTTTTGGGGGGGGTGGGGTTGTTTTTTTCAGAAAATAAAGCAAAATATACATCTTCAATCTGTAAAGCTCTTTCCAGTAAAGCACCAAGGATCTTTGGTACAGGCAAGTTTTTTGTTTGTTTGTTTGTTTGATTGTTTGTTTTACTTGGCTATCACTATGACCTAATTAAACAAATGGTTAACTCGGTGCAACAAAGTTAAAATAGCCAGGGACAGTAAAAAATAACAGCCAGGGAACTCAAAAAAGATAACACTGAATGGTTGATTACCAACAAAAATGAGCACATTATAATATCTGTTTAAACTAATTTAAAAATAAGCTTCTGTCTAGTGAATATTGACTAGCGTATGACAGCTATGTATCTACAAGTCAATAAAAAAACATCAGCATTAATTCACTGCTAGTTGCAGAAATATAGTTTTGAGAGAGACTGAAAGGCTTGAGAAAAAAGAAAAGCTTGGTAAAATGAGAATCAGATTGATATGAAAGTTAACCAAGACCGAAAATAATTTACATAATAGTGAGACAAGGTCCCAAATGAAGAACAGATTTTAAATATTAATGTTATAAACTTAAAAAGTTTCTATTTTTTTCTAGCACATATTTTCAGCTGGGCATGGGAATCATTCACATTGTTGGTGTGAATGTAGGCTTGATGAACATGGCTGTGGGTGGGGGGGTTTCTACTGCGCATTTTGGGGTACTTTGGTAACCTAAAAACACTCAGTTAGTCCCCTTTTCAGGTTAATGGTACTAACATTTTAAAAGGTATTAGTTAATCAAAATAACTACCACGTGGGCTAAAAGTTCACCAAGAATTCCAAATCCAGCCCAACAAAAAGGTGAAGCAATAAAGCTCTGAGAGGACAAACTTGAATCAAAAGTTTAATACATAGACACCATTAACGCTAACAAAAATATGTTTTCGTTTGACATACACTTCATCAGATGCAGGCTTGAATTAAACTCCTATATATACTATTTCTCTTACATATCAACCAATAAAAAGTGAACCAATTAATGAATTAATTGCTACAACCTAAGCTGAAAAACATATGTATACCTGGCATTTAGGAACCAAAACTGGTTATAGATTATTCATTTTACTGAATAAAAACATAAAACATCCAACAAAAAACAACACATTGATTTAAAACCTATTTAAAATACATTTTTCACTATATGTTGTTGTTGTTGTGTCTTTCGGCTTTTCCCAGTTAGGAGTCGCCACAGCAGAACTCCTGTCTGCTAATGATTGGCAGTAGATTTTTATGTGCCGAGTTACCAGCTCTGACGCACAACCTTCAACGAAGGTATGCCCATTCACGCATGTCTCCACACAGAAGACGCTCTAGCTGAGAATCGAACAGGACAACGTCTTACTGTGAGGTGACAGTGCTACCACAGCACCACCACCGCAGTACATTTTTCACTATATGTAAATACAGAAAATGTTAAATTAATTTAAAATACATTTAAATATTTATCTGGGGAAATGGCACCATCTTGTGGATTACTTAAAAATTGCAACACACTTGAATATACATAAAAAATACCAAAGTATCTGAATATGAACACAATCTCAAAGTGAATAAAAAATGCTTTAAAACCATTTTTTAAAAAAGATTTAAACAGCATATAACTGATAACTTACATCAATGACCACAATGTATATTGTCTCGGTTGTACCACAATCAAATCTACTTATAATTTGACTGCTCTAAGCTTCAAGAGGGAGCTTATGGAAATATGGTCATTCAATCCATGCTTTTTATTAGCTTCCACGGTGATTTGCAACCATAGCTCCTTATATTCAATATCTTCTTTCCATAGCCCCCCTCGAAGATTTTTATCCACCTTCTCCAAGGTGAAAAACAAGTAATGGGCACTATCACACTTTAGGCTATGCTTGTACAAGGCATTAGTATCTTTTTTATTTGATACATCATATGTGTGTTCATATATTCTTTTTCTTAACTTTCTTTCCATTTTACCTATGTAAAATGCATCACAGAGCTGACACTTGGCCAAATAGACAAGCCCGCTAATGTCATAATTTGTACATTCCTTGCTTTCCAAGAGCCTATTTCTACATTGCAAATACATATTCTCATTGTTGTAGACAAAGGCACATTGGGAACAAAGCCCACATTTAAACGTCCCTTTCCTCTTTTTATTCCTTGTAACCCCATAATCAAAGTTACTTTCCAAAAGATTTTTCAAATTCCTAGAGTTTTTGTAGACAATTTTAATGCTTTCCTTTTTTATTTTGTCCAAGTCTGTAAGGGCTACAAATCTATCCTATTCATTGTTAATAATACCCCTTACCATGGTGGACCCAGCATTGAATCCCAATATTAAAGCCCTATCAAAATTTTCCACCAAGTTTGTATTAACAATTTTTGTGACCTTAACATCCCTTTTGCCTATGATAGGTTGGTATTTCTCCATTCTACCTTTCAAAACATCATTTTGTACTTCAAGCAACAAATGATCCGGATAATTCCTAGATTTAAAGTCCTCATTTTTGGATGTCATCCTAGAGCCCCTTATATATTGTCCATTGACAATATGTTTCTTGTAATGCTTAGGATGAGCACTTTCAAAGTGTAGCTAGGAATTGGAATATGTTGGTTTTCGGAAAACCTTGGAATTAAACATATTGTCACACATTAAACATATTTCCACATCCAGATATTGTAAAGTGTCCTTACTGGTTTTGTAGGTGAATTCTAAAAAAATAGCACTATTGTTAAGGCATTCTATAAAGTAAGCCGCTTCACTTTCTGGGGCCACCCACAAAATCACTATATCATCCAGAAATCTTTTGTAGAGAATCCAATTCTCCTTGTAGATGGAATCCACTACATACTTCTCCTCCCACCTGGCCAAGACTAGATTCGCATAAGTGGGGGCACAAACTGCACCCATTGCTACATCCTGTATCTGCTGAAAAAATTCACCTTTAAACCACACAAAATTGCATCTCAGGACCAGGTCCAAAAGCTGCATAACAACCACTTTTTCATCCAGGGACAAATAATTTTCTTCATAAATAATTCTTCTAGTACATTCAAACCTTCCCTATGAGGTATAGAGGAAAACAAATCCACTATGTCAATGGTAAGAAAAGTTAAGCCTTCATTATATTTCTCCTGACTCAAACACCTTAAAAAGTCCCAGGAGTCCTCTAGAATGTTCTTTTTTTCTAACCATAAGCCCTTTAACTTACTATCCACATATTTGGCTAGAGGCAATGTCTTGGACCCATCCGCAGAGACAATGGGCCTCAGTGGGGGGGGGTCCTTCCCATTTTTATGTGTCTTGGGGATCTCAAAAATAGTGGCTATTCTAGGCTTTTCTACCTTAAGGTAATGGTACGTTCTTTGGTCAATAGAGCCTTCCACTAATCGGTCCTCCAAAATCATATCTATTCTATGATGCGCAATGTTTATCTCATTTCTGGATACAGTTACATATTTATTGGGGTCCCTTAGAATGTCATTAATTTTTCCTTCATATATAAAATCATCCATAAGGACCATCCCCCCACCTTTGTCCGGTTTCATAACTCTTATATTTTTATTATTTCTTAGTTCATATAAAACTTTCATTTCATCTGGGTCCAAGTTGCTTCTATATCTCACTTTGTCATACTTTTTTCTGATTTCTTTTTCCACAATACCTTCAAAATTTTTAATTTGAGGGTGTAACAGTGAGTTATAAGTACTTTTTCTTACCAGTCTTTCACGTTCTACCTTGGAGTACTGCTCAAACAATATTTGGAAATTAATTTTTCTTGTAAAAACCTTAATATCCATAAGTGTTTTGGCCAAGTCACCTTGTCTTAGGGGTATAAACTTAATCCCCTTGGATAAAAGTCTAAAATGGTCCTTAGTCAAGATTACAGGGCTAAAATTATAAATACTAAAATCACCACATGTGTATCTAAAAGAATTATCCATGTCCTGATCTCTTTCTAGTCTAAGTCAGGGTGGGCGATATTATTTAATACCTCCCCCCTCCCCCTTCTGGCTCCCCCACGAAAATTCAAAAACTGTTGTTGCTGGTATTCATTCCTATTTCTGATCCTCTCTGATCTACGTAGTGGGGGATACTCAGAGATGTTGTCCAATTCTGACACTAAATCACCAACTCTTGTTGGCTCCTCGCTGTTATTACTTTTCCACTCCCCATTATGTTCCTTTCCCTAAATCTCTCTCCAGACTTTGGTTTAGGGTAATCAGTATTGTTCTGGTATTCTAAAATGTCATGCTCTAATTGTTTAATTTTTCTTTTTATCATACCATTACATTGACCATCCTCTTCCTTTTGAATACTATAATATTTTCCTTTTCAGCAGGAATAGTGAACATTAAATCTTTTTTAATACTTTCATTCACAATCTCAATTTCACTCATTAATTTCCCCTTCACTCTATTGTTCTCTTCAATAATACAGTTTAGTACATCAAGCCCACATCTGTTAAATATTTTTATTAAATCCTGGTGAAAAACACTGCCTGGAACCACATTATTAGGATACTCACAAATTAAGTCCCATAGGCGCTATACTTTGAGAAATATATTCTTTCAAATAACTATTCTCTATGTCAGTGCTTTTGCATTTGAAAATAAGTCTTTCCAGTTTGTATAATAAGTTTTTAAAAGTGTCTGTTTCAGGCCCCAAAGCCACAGTTCTGTTTTTAAAGTTAGAAGAAAAAACTAACCTGGAGCCATTCATTAAAATCAGCCTGCACATCTTTACTTCTGGAATCTGCATTTCATTTCTCTTGTCCAGATGAAGCAGATGACACTCGGTTTTCATTAGACCCATTTCCCACGCTCAGTCAGTCTAAATATCCTGGGGGTTTGGTTGAAACAAAAATCATTGCTATCTGAGCCTTCTCCTCTCCAGACAGCTTCCCTGTGATCCCTGTTTCCATCAGAAGCCGTTTTTTCCACCATTTTTCTCCAGGGTTGCCAAGCACTTCCTGGTTCCACCCCTCATGTATAGTAGACACCAGCTCCACCATCGATTGGCTGAGGGGTGTAAGTAAGTCAATCAACTGGGTGAGCTGGCCAATCAACTTCCTGGCTTGGCCCAGCTCCTGCTTGCAGTTGCTTTCCATAGCCTCTCTGTTCGCTTCACCATACATGGCAGCAAAAAAAAAACACTAGTAAATCAAAATAACTACCAAATGGGCTAAAAGTTTACCAATAATTCCAAATCCAGTCCAACAAAAAGGTGAAGCAATAAAGCTCTGAGAGGACAAACTTGGATCAAAAGTTTAATACATAGACACCATTAATGCTCACAAAAATACGTTTTCATTTGACATACACTTCATCAGATTCAGGCTTGAATTAAACTCCTTCTATATATACTATTTCTTTTACATATCAACCAATGAAACGTGAACCAATTAATGAGAGAGATTTAGGGAAAGGAACATAATGGGGAGTGGCAAAGTAATAACAATGAGGAACCAACAAGAGTTGGTGATTTAGTGTCAAAATTGGACGACATCTCTGAGTATCCCCCACTACGTAGATCAGAGAGGATCAGAAATAGGAATGAATACCAGCAACAACAGTTTTCAAATTTTCGTGGGGGAGCCAGAAGGGGGAGGGGGAGGTATTAAATAATATCGCCCACCCTGACTTAGAATAGAAAGAGATCAATCAGGACATGGATAATTCTTTTAGATACACATGTGGTGATTTTAGTATTTATAATTTTAGCCCTGTAATCTTGACTAAGGACCATTTTAGAATTTTATCCAAGGGGATTAAGTTTATACCCCTAAGACAATGTGACTTGGCCAAAACACTTATGGATATTAAGGTTTTTACAAGAAAAAGTAATTTCCAAATATTGTTTGAGAAGGACTCCAAGTTAGAATGTGAAGGACTGGTAAGACAAAAAGTACTTATAACCCACCGTTACACCCACAAATTAAAAATTTTGAAGGTATTGTGGAAAAAGAAATCAGAAAAAAGTATGACAAAGTGAGATATACAAGCAACTTGGACCCAGATGAAATGAAAGTTTTATATGAACTAAGAAATGATAAAAATGTAAGAGTTATGAAACAGGACAAAGGTGGGGGGATGGTCCTTATGGATGATTTTATATATGAAGGAAAAATGAATGACATTCTAAGGGACCCCAATAAATACGTAATTGTATCCCGAAATGAGATAAACATTGCATATCGTAGAATAGATATGACTTTGGAGGACCTATTAGTGGAAGGCTCTATTGACCAAAGAACGTTCCATTACTTAAGGTAGAAAAGCCTAGAATAGCCATTATTTTTGGGATCCCTAAGACACATAAAAATGGGAAGGACCCCCCACTGAGGCCCATTGTCTCTGCAGATGGGTCCAAGACATTGCCTCTAGCCAAGTATGTGGATAGTAAGTTAAAGGGCTTATGGTTAGAAAAAAAGAACATTCTAAAGGACTCCTGGGACCTTTTAAGGTGTTTGAGTCAGGTGAAATATAATGAAGGCTTAACTTTTCTTATCACTGACATAGTGAATATGCTTTCCTCGATACCTCATAGGGAAGGTTTGAATGTACTAGAAGAAATTATTTATGAAGAAAATGACTTGTCCCTGGATGAAAAAATGGTTGTTATGCAGCTTTTGGACCTGGTCCTGAGATACAATTTTGTGTGTTTTAAAGGTGAATTTTTTCTCCAGATACAGGGTGTAGCAATGGGTGCAGTTTGTGCCCCCACTTATGCGAATCTAGTCTTGGCCAGTGAGAGGAGAAGTATGCAGTGGATTCCATCTACAAGGAGAATTGGATTGTCTACAAGAAATTTCTGGATGATATAGTGATTTTGTGGGTGGCCCCAGAAAGTGAAGTGGCTTCCTTTATAGAATACCTTAACAATAGTGCTATTTTCTTATAATTCACCTACAAAACCAGTAAGGACACTTTACAATATCTAGATGTGGAAATATGTTTAATAGGTGACAATATGTTCAATTCCAATGTTTTCCGAAAACCAACATATTCCAATTCCTAGCTACACTTTGATAGTGCTCATCCTAAGCATTACAAGAAAAATATTGTCAAAGGACAATATATAAGGGGCTCTAGGATGACATCCAAAAATGAGGACTTTGACAAGGAAATGGAATTGTTAAGAAAAATGTTTAAATCTAGGAATTATCCGAATCATTTGTTACTTAAAGTAGAAAATGAGGTTTTGAAAGGTACAATGGAGAAATACCAACCTATCACAGGAAAAAGGGATGTTAAGGTCACAAAAATTGTTAATACAGGCTTGGTGGAAAATTTTGATAGGGCTTTAATATTGGGATTCAATGCTGGGTCCACCATGGTAAGGGGTATTATTAACAATGAATAGGATAGATTTGTAGCCCTTACAGACTTGGACAAAATAAAAAAGGAAAGCATTAAAATTGTCTACAAAAACTCTAGGAATTTGAAAAATCTTTTGGAAAGTAACTTTGATTATGGGGTTACAAGGAATAAAAAGAGGAAAGGGACGTTTAAATGTGGGCATTGTTCCCAATGTGCCTTTGTCTACAACAATTACAATATGTATTTGCAATGTAGAAATAGGCTCTTGGAAAGCAAGGAATGTACAAATTGTGACATTAGCGGGCTTGTCTATTTGGCCAAGTGTCAGCTCTGTGATGCATTTTACATAGGTAAAATGGAACAAAAGTTAAGAAAAAGAATATATGAACACACATATGATGTATCAAATAAAAAAGATACTAATGCCTTGTACAAGCATAGCCTAAAGTGTGATAGTGCCCATTACTTGTTTTTCACCTTGGAGAAGGTGGATAAAAATCTTCGAGGGGGGCTATGGAAAGAAGATATTGAATATAAGGAGCTATGGTTGCAAATCACCGTGGAAGCTAATAAAAAGCATGGATTGAATGACCATATTTCCATAAGCTCCCTCTTGAAGCTTAGAGCAGTCAAATTATAAGTAGATTTGATTGTGGTACAACTGAGACAATATACATTGTGGTCCTTGATGTAAGTTATCAGCTATATGCTGTTTAAATCTTTTTTTAAAATGGTTTTAAAGCATTTTTTTATTCACTTTGAGATTGTGTTCACATTCACTTTGGTATTTGTTTATGTATATTCAAGTATGTTGCAATTTTTAATCAATCCACAAGATGGTGCCATTTCCCCAGATAAATATTTAAATGTATTTTAAATTAATTTAACATTTTCTATATTTACATATAGTGAAAATTTTATTTTAAATAGGTTTTAAATCAATGTGTTGTTATTTGTTGGATGTTTTATGTTTTTATTCAGTAAAATGAATAATCTTTAACCAGTTTTGGTTCCTAAATGCCAGGTATACATATGTTTTTCAGCTTAGGTTATAATAATTAATTCATTAGTTGGTTCACTTTTCATTGGTTGATATGTAAGAGAAATAGTATATACAGAAGGAGTTTAATTCAAGCCTGCATCTGCTGAAGTGTATATCAAACGAAAACGTATTTTTGTGAGCGTTAATGGTGTCTATGTATTAAACTTTTGATCCAAGTTTGTCCTCTCAGAGCTTTATTGCTTCACCTTTTTGTTGGGCTGGATTTGGAATTTTAAAATGTATCCCCCCACCCTGATTGTTTCTAGATTTGCCCCGATTCTGTGATTATTGAGGTAAGACGTTGAAAACTAAGATAATAGTATAGTAGGATACCTCTTAGCACCAGAACTCTGGGCACAGCCATAAAATATGGGCTTTGTATTCGAACATTACCCCACCACGATTTTCGAGCAGGAATGGGTGGGTCCTACATGATTGACAGGGCTGAGTGACAAGCCATGCAGATTATATAGTGTCACAGTGAATATTTGTAACACAGGCTTCATGCTTCTTTATGTTATCTTTAGAGTTACCACAGCTTTTAGTATACAATATGTAAAACAGAGATTAAATAAAGTCATCCTTATTTTCTATATTTGTAAGTGCACCGTCGAAACCACTGCATGTCCTGGGTGTCTGACTTGCTTTGTCACTTTGTACTTAGTCTTAACTACATTAATGTGTTTTAGGCAGACATCCCAACCGTCCCGAATTACTCGTTTTTTACTGAGTTTTGGGGTCCAAATAAAGGGGTGCCACGATTCCCGAGTGGCACCCCTTCATTTCCGATTTCTTTGCTTTTGTTTTTTTTTTTTGCGCTGTTGGAGCTGACGTCATCACATGCACGATGACATCAGCTCCATCAGCACTACCAGCCAGTCAGAAATGAGCTCCTTGAGCTCATGCCATCATTTCCGGCTGGCTGCGAGCAGTTGCTGCTGCCGAGAATTTGAAAAGCTGCTTTGCCACCATTTCAGACAGAAACACTTGTGAGATGGACTTAAATCAAGCTGCTTTGCTCCTGTTCATTTTTAATCTGTTGCCTGCGAGAGACATGGACTTGCTGGGACTATGCTGCCGTATGTTAAATCTGCTGCCTGCCCGAGCTGCTTTGTGGCTTTGCTGCCATTCATGTTTAATCTGCTGCCGTATGGAATTAGGTAATCAATGCTGTTCCTCTCAATTGGTGAGATTTTGCAGGAATGCTCCTACATTGTTCTCAATTTTTGCTCCATCTGTCCTAAAATTAGAAAATGTTTTCAGAAGTTCTAAGCTAGCAGTACCATAATTTAAAAAGTGTCCATAATTTGGGTCATTTTCCCTAATTATATATTCTTTATCCTTAAATCTGTAGCTCAAAATTGAGACTGTTACTATTTGTGTTCACTAATGTATTATTTATTTATGTTATAATTTTGTTAGCTGGGTTAGTCCCAATAGAGCAGCAGCCTCTTTTCAGGATTAACCTGAGATGGTCCTCATACTAACTAGGGAGATTTAGTCAGAGAGCATGGGGGAAGTTGACATTCTTTTTAGATAAGTGGTGTGGGATCACTTAACAATCACTTGAACTGCCACCAGCTCAGGCAGTGGAGCTGCCAAAACTAGGATTTTGCTGTCTGTGAAGAAACTAACTAGAGACGATGAACTTATATTTATTTGACTGTGTTTGAATTCGATGCCACCACAGAGAAATGGAGCTGAAGAGACTGGGAAAAATGTTTATCCCAGCTGAGAAGGCAGTAAAAACACATATGGACTTTTAAGAACTGATTGGATGGGCTATGATAAATAAGAAAGAGTGTGGTTAGGGCTGATATAACTCCCAACGTGCAACCAATATTTTATAACTGGAGTTTTAATGTGGAAAGCCTAGTAAACTCAGAGATGCATTTCAGGTGCATGATTTAAAATATACTTTTAAACTCTGTCTGTATTAGATATCAACAGTAAAGCAAAAAATGTTGGAATGTTTTGAAGTACAGACGTAAAAAAGAGCTTTACCTAGTAATAAGAAAATGGGAAATGCACCTTGATCACAAGAAGTCTAATAAGTCAGCGGGCCGGATTTACGAAGGCTTGCACGGAGTCTAAGAGTAGTGTAAGACGGCAGACAGCCAATATGTCTGCCGAGCGATCCAGCAATAGCTGGCAGGGGTGTGCATGAGAGCTTCTAAAGCTACTCTTGCATGGACAGTGTTATAGTATGCAAATTACCTCATTTGCTGCTGCAAGCTATGCAAATGAGGTAAATTTGTGATCCAGGAAACACTAACCTGTCTGTGTAAGAGTAGTGTTATTTGCAGAAATGTACTCCGTTGGTAATGGAGTACCATTCTGCAAATAGCTAAATGGAGCCATGACAGCTCCAAATAAAGGATGCATCTAGTTGAGGAAGCATGCCAATGGCCAAATATAAGGCCATTGGCATTTGCAAATGTTGCAAATCCTTAAAATCCATTTTTCCCCCTATCGCCGATGTTTAAGCATAGCACAGGGCCGCGCAAACGTGCGGTGCTTTAAATAAAATGAAAAAATGTGAAAAATAGCCAAAAATGGGTATTTTCACTAAAAAGCTTGTTCTGCCATGCAGGTGAATGGCAGGCTGAAAACAACATGGCCACTGAGTAGTGGTTGCTAAGGGGGGGAAGCTCAGTGTGAGAGACGTAACCAAGCATTAGTAGGCAATCCTCTGCAAATGAGGATAAGGATAGTGAATCCCAATTTTCCCCGGCATGTGAGCCATTTCCCTAGAGTGTAAGTGTAGGAGTAGGGGAGTAGTAGAGTAGAAGAATGGTGACATCATGAGGGGGTATGTCTGAAAGACTGTAAGCTTATTGGAGCACAGTGGCTTATGTTTGCCCTGAGTTGCTCAGGATTGCAAGAGGCATGTCTACAGTTGTTGTAGCTGAAAACAAGAAACCAAAGGTTTACGCTGTGGATATATCTGAAATTTCCTGCAAACGTGCACACAGCTTGTGCGCACGTGTGCCCCGTGTGTGCACATGTGCGCTTGTTTGCACGGCGCTGCCCCTTGTGGAAACAGAAAGGGAAAAGGAAGGAAAATAAGTAGTAGGAAGTTAACCAAGGAGAACTAGCAGAGCTGCCAGGTGAAATATATCAGAATCAGCCAATTACACAGGCAGCAGACTAGCCCAGCCCAGCACTTTAAACTCTGCAAACAGCAGTCTACCCTGTTTTTTCCCAAGAACTCTGCAACACTGCAGTATACAAAGAGTGAAAACTTAAAAAGCTTAAGTCAGACAAAATGTTAGGGGCTAATATTGCTATCATAAACCAACATGTGCAAGATGATGAGGGTGGTGATGTTGTGAATGCTGCTGAGCAACCCACAGTGAGGGGACTGAGAAGAGTGTACAGACCCAGGGTAACCTACCAGGGGCTACATAAGCTGGAGATAGTGGATCACTACAGAGTGGACAGAGACCTCCTGCAGCAAATTGTTGAGCTGTGCCGGCCACGCCTCGCACACAGAACCAACACAGGGGAACCCATCCCAGTGGATACCAAGGTATGTGTTGGCCTACGAATACTAGCTACAGGTACCGTCCAGAGACCAACTGGTGATATGACGAGGGTTTCACAGGCATCAGCATCCAGGGTACTGCCCCAGTTCCTGGATGCCATGTCAGCACATGTCGGTCAGCACGTATATTTCCCCAGTTCCCATGAGGCATTGGCCAGCAATATGCGTCTTTTCCACCAAATAGCAGAATACCCTGAGGTAGTGGGTGCAATAGACTGCACTCACATACACATCAAAACACCACCTGGCGAGCGGGTAGGGTGTACATCAACCACAAGGGCTTCCCCTCCATCAACTTCCAGGTCGTCTGCGATGCCCAGGGCATAATAATGAATGTGTGTGCTGGCTGCCCTGGAAGCTATCACAATTCCCACATCTGGCATCTGACGCAGCTGTACCAGAGATTTGCCAATGGGGACATCCCTGAAGGTCACCTACTGGGGGATGCTGGATACGCACTGTAGCCGTGGCTGATGACACCCATCAGAAATGCACACACACCCGAACAAGAACTCCATAATGAGGCACACGCACAAACAAGAAACATTATTGAGCATGGGTTTGGGATGCTCAAGTCATGGTTCCGGTGCCTGGACACATCTGGTGGAGCCTTGCAGTACTCACCAACTACATGTACCCAAATTGTCATGGTATGTGCCATGCTACACAATATGATCCTGTGAAAACAGCTGCAGCAGGAACAGCATGGGGCAGGGCCAAACAGCCCCCCACCATTGCCAAGGCCTGCACAGGCACAGCGTGACTTAGAGGAGGAACAACCTGAGCCTGCCTCAGTAGGCAGAAGGAGGCGTGCCCAGTATGCCTTGGCCTTGGCAAAGAGGCAACGCATAGCACATACACTGCCTCAGTAGGAACCCTGGAAATGACACCTCTCTCTGACTCGCACATACAATAAAAGGGATGCCTAACTTGACAGTACCTGTTTTGAAGCATGTATAGAGAGTGTACTATGTGCGTCCGACATAGGCAGCCCTGCAGCACCACCTGAGGCATGATTGCCCTATTTTAAGCAATATAAAGCACTGTTATGCACATTTTACCACTATTTAGCATATTTAAACACAATTGCACGGAGCTGCGCACCGTGCTAATTAGCGCAACGTCGGGCAACGTTGAGCAATGTTGGGCAATGTTGGGCAAAGTCGGGCAAGGTTGGGCAAAGTTGAGCAAAGTCAGGTAAACATGCTCACACCTGCTTTACTGTTCCTTAAGCAGTCTGGTCTGCCCAGCAAGAAAATAAAAAGCAGTGACAGGGCTTGAACTCAGGATACTGTGCACTATAGTCACAGTACTGAACCACTAAACCATAACAGCATTTCAGTGGCACAGACACAGCAGGACAATTGTAGACTAACACAAACACAAACAAATGCTGTATCATGCCCTCTGAAGAGGCATATGAGTAACTTCCCCCCAGGCCTATGCAAACAGATAACAGCAGGCCAGGCAGTGTGATGTGGGTTGGGTAGGCTATGAAGTCACAAACTAATATACGTGAAATTGGAAGCTAAGATCTGTAGTACAGTAGTATGCCTCAAGCCAGTACGATAGGCAACAGTACAGACTGAAATGGAGTACCTGACATAGCAGTGCAGGCCTAGCAAATGTGTATAAGTGTCAGGTGAGCCCCTCATCCTATATACACCCACAGTAACAATCACGTGTGCCTCCCAGGTAGAAATGTACAACTAATAGCTGTCCCCCCTGTATGTAGAAATGTTGATACGTCTATGCAAAGTGACTCATGGAAGCCCTGCAGGCACAGTGTGCTTTCTGTCGATGTACAACACAAAGGTGAGCCCTGAAGTAAAAACCAACTTGATTTTTCACACACATATAGTATATATGTCCATATGTCCATGGACCGCGGTGGTGGTGCTGCAGTAGCGTTGTCACCTCACAGTAAGACACTGTCTGGTTTGGTTCTCAGCTAGAGTGTCTTCTGCGTGGAGACATGCTTGAATGGGCGTACCTTCGTTGAAGGTTGTGCGTCAGGGCTGGCAACTCGGCACGTAAAAATCAACTGCCAATCATTAGCGGATCGGAGTTCTGCTGTGGCAACCCCTAACCGGGAAAAAGCTGAAAGACCCAACAACAGCATATAGTATATATGCCCATACTGGGCATGCTCACACACTTTAACAAATTTAGCAAATTTCAGTCAGCAACATACTGAAAGGTCATACTGGGCGTGCTCACACACCAACAAATTTAGCAAATTTCAGTCAGCAACATACTAAAAGGTCATACAGGGCATGCTCACACACTTAAATAAACAAAGAAAATGTCAGTCAACATCATACTGAAAGGTCATACTGGGCATGCTCAGACACTTAGGCCATGTCTGAGTACAGCAGTGGGCCACACATATCTGGCAGTTGCAGTTCTTACCCCAGAAACGTGTCACTATTCACCAATCCTGCCTTGCACACACAGTTATATGAAAACAGACCCATATAATATATTGGACTCCTGCCATACTCAAACTATGTACTACAAGTACTTAAGTTGCTCAAAGAAAGTGAAAATTCAAAGAAGATCAATAAATCTCTGATCAGTATCATCAATAAACAATGAGCACTCCTAACATTATCCAATCCATGTTCTGGTAAAAATATTGTCAAAGAGTCCATAGTGAACCATGAAGCTTTCTTTCACTATGTCATAAATATCAATGTAAACTCATATATGTTCTGAGTCAACGCAAACTCTAAATGAATACATGTACATGACTGACATTGCCAACATCTTGTCAGACAGGTTCATACATATTTACCCACCTCTCACTGACAAAAGGGTCCATTATCATACTCAATGGGGAGATTGTGAAAACCCAGAAATCACATATACAATGGTTAAACAGCTCTTTCCTAACCTAAAAACATGGCGTCTATGGGATGACATGGCTTCCCTAGCTGTGTCATATGTGAACTCTAAAACAAACAGACCCTGAACCTGAACAGTCTGTTGAGACTCCCCTCTGTACAGGATATGAAACTGTTGAATGGGTTAGTGCACAACAGACCATGGGAACTATTGTCTTATAAGCCTACTAAGCCTGATCTGCAAGGCCATGGAGTCCATCATGATGGAACTCATAAACAGAGCTATTGGGAGCCTACAAACACCCAACCCTACCCATTTTGGTTTGGTCAGGGGCAGATCATGGTTCCTAAACCTGCTAGACTGTTTTCAACGCAGTCACCCAGGACATACATCAATGAAATGAGCTACAGACGTCCCACATAGACCTTGAAAAGCCCTTTTCCAACATCCCAGACACATGTCATATCCACAAAATCAACATCCTGTGCATAAATATGTATGTCATCTGATGGATTGCTAACCGGGACACAGATAGATCCCACAAGGTAAGAACTGTGGTCTCCTGTTCAAGTTGGTAACAACTGCTGTCCCCCATGGCTCAGTGCTGGGACCCCTCCTGTCTGGTGTATACTTTTCAGAAATACAGTCAAACACACGAGGGCTATGTTTAGCAAAGTTTGTGGATGACTGCAAAAAAGTTGTCATAATCGATGTTTGGGACAACAGAGACATCCTTAAAAAGGGTCTCAGTCAGACAGATGTAGTGTCAAAATTATGGCCTCGAGCTACAGTCATACACATACCACATAGGTGCCAACACCCTAAATATGGAGGTGATAATAAGGGATCTATGGACACATGTGGATAGTCATCTCTACTTCCAGAAACACATTCACAAAGTGGTTAGAAAATCATGCTATGTGTTCCCACAAACTGCCAAGGTCTTTGCATGTAGGTCAAAGGAGGTTCCCTCTATTCATCAGTCATCAGACCTGTCAGAGAGTACCACAACACACTTGAGATGAATCTGACTGGGCATCTTCAGCAGCTGGAAAGACCACTGAAGTACCTCAACAAGAGGATTACTGGCCTCAAACAGTTGCCCCATGCAACAAGACTGAATTTAACTCAATCTGTACTCTGTTGCATACTGTTTACTCAGGAGATCTTTGCCCAACAGACAGGTCCATGTCCAATACAGAACTGATGTACATGCATTATCTGAAGTAAACCCAAGCTCACTGTACCACATGCTCTAGGGATATCATCATCACAACATTAAATAGAACATGTTGGAGGGATACATTGCTAACTCACAGACTTCCCTTGCTTTGGAACAGGCTCCCAACTGACATTAAGCCGAGACCCTCACTGACACTCTTCCAGAGGAGCCTTGATGAGTGTATGTGAAACTGAACTGTCACACCATGGATCACTTCATCGGCTCAACTACACAAAGGCCTAGGGAACTAACTCCATGGGTGGTGATAGCTGCACACTCTGGCCATACTAATATATGCCTTCAGGCAGATAGCCTATTACCTACCTATGTACCTATATATATATATATATATATATATATATATATATATATATATATATGTAGGGGAACACAGTATAATAAGCCAAAGATGGATGGGCAAAGATGTGTGTAAGAGGGTGACCATGATCATGAAAGGGAGCCATCCAGGACTGTCCCACCCAGCACACATCCCAATGGCATGAAAGACATGAGGTGCACATCTCTCCCACTGTACATAACAGCCACCAGTATCTGTAAGCATTACAGTGTATGTGGTCCATGTGCCTGCTGTACAACATGACTGTACAATGAAGTACACATCTACTATCTGTAGACATGTACCTGTCACATAGGTTCATAGGTATGTAGTAGACTATCTCCACGAAGGCATATATCAGCCTACGCAAGATGTGCAGCTTTCACCACACCATTGGGTAGTCTCCCAAGGCCTAGTTCTAATAGTTAGTACCCTAAGCCCCTTTCTAGTGGGGCTGCTGATGTGATGCCTGGCATGAATTGTCTGTTTCCCATCCACTCATCAAGGTTCCTATTGAAGAGTGTCAGCGAGGGGTTCTGTCTGATGTACATTGGGACTCTGTTCCACAGTAAGGCAAGTGTCTGGGATGGTACTCTATCCCACCAGCATGTTGTATTCATTATTGTGATGAGGTTCATATCCCTGGCATGTGTAGGGCAACCCAGTGTTATTATCTGTAGATGGAGCATGTTCAACAGTTATGTGCTGGACATGGCTATGTATGTAGGCGGTACGCAACGAAGAACAGATTTTGTTTTACCAGTTATGTTGCATAACACAACTGTTTGAGGCCAGTAATCCTCTTGGTGAGGTACCTATGTGGTTTCTACAGCTGCTGGATATGCTAAGTCGAGTACATCCAAAATGGTGCACTGTACTCAATGATGGGTCTGATGACGTAAGAGTAGAGTGCCAACACTACCTCTTTGGATCCTGATGCAAACCCTTTGTTGATTAGTTGGACCACATAGGATCTCCCAATCACTTTGGCAGCATGGTTGTCAAAGGAAAGATGACTATCTACTTGTGTCCCCAGATCCCTTATCACCTTGTCATTTTTAAGGGGGTAACACCTATGTGGTAGTTTGTGGGTATTTTGTTTTCAACAAAGAGTATCACTATGCATTCCTCCACAAGTGAGCTTGAGGCCATGATTCTGACACCACACATCTGTCTCATAGAGTCCCTTCTGGAAAATATGTCTGTTGTCCAGGGAATCTATTATGGCAAACACTTTACAGTTCCCAGCAAACTTAGTCAACCACAGCCCTCCTGTGCTGGCATGTACATTTGAGAAGTCTATACCAAACAGGCGGGACCCCAGGACTGAACCCTGGGGGACACCAGTCATTACTGGTGTAGAGTCTGACATGTAGCCAGCAACTCTTAATGTGTGGGATCTATCTGTGAGCCACTTTGGAATCCATCTTGTGATGTATGGATTCATGGCCAGGTTGGTGAGGTCATCTATGATACCTGACTGGGAAATGGTGTCAAAGGCCTTAGCGAGGTATAGGTAGGCTGTGTTGAGCTCATTTCAATCATCTGTAGCCTGGGTAACTGTCAAAGAAATCCTCCCAGTACAGGAGGTGTGGTCTGCATTTGACGAAGCCAAACTGGGTGTGCTCAACTTTGTGAAGGTTCCCAATCTCTGTATTGTTGACTTCCACTATGATTGGCTCCATTGCCTTGCAGAACACACTCGTCAGGCTCATAGAGCATGAATGCCAAGGGGTTTTTGTGGCCCCACTCCTGTGGTGTGTGAAGAACATTGCTGTGCAACATTCTATGGGTACATATCCTGTAGAGAGCATGTAGAGAGAGGTGTAGGTATCCTTGATGAATATGGATACATCCTCACCCTATGTGCTATGATTCAGGTTCTGATACTGGAAGGTATGGAATGAGTAGTATCCTGGTAGTGCTGGTGTGCTGTCTGGAGCCTTGAACTAGGTTTCTGTTACTGCACAGATATCAATATCCTCCATAATGAGAAGTGCCTCGAGTGTGTGCATCTCAAGGCTGACTTCTTGCAATGAGTAGCATTTAGCTCACTTTGTGAGTATCTGTGTTGGTTACAGGGTTTGGTTTGTCCTGCATGACCGGTGTTCCACACCTGAAGTCAGCGCCTCATTGGTCCCATCTGACCATAAGCTAATTACCCTAAATATCCACATTCTGGACCCACATCCCCATTAAGGAAACCATGTTAAAAAATGTCTCCAAAGCCAACTTCATGCTTCTTAAGACAGAAGTGCTGAACTGCAGGACACCCATGCAGATGGACAATACAGTTACGACTACTGAATCCTTCCCATTTGCACTTTATAAGCACTTACATGACTGCATGCATTGTGCTATCCCAAACAGAACCAAGACACTATCCTCCAAGAAAAGGAAGCCAATCTGGTGTCCCCCTGCCATAAACAAACTGCACAACAGAAGGAAGTAAATGTTGCAAAAGAGGGTAAAATCCCATGAGTGGAGGAGCTCCATGGTCAACATCAGTAAGAAGCTGTGATCCCTGATAAAATCATCCAAAGCTAGTTATGCAAACAAAATCGACACTGATTCTAAAGATAACCACAAAGCATTCTATAGCTATGTCAAGAATCTCAATGGCAACACTCAGATCTCCTCTGAGTTACAGCACAATGGCACTAAATATACAGACCCAACTGATATTGCCAACATCCTGGCAGATAGGATCAGTGCTAACTTTACCCCCCTCTCACCCATGAAAGAGCACATATCTATAACGGAAGACTGCAAAGTTGCTGTCATCATAGCTGCACAGGTAAAAAACACTCTCCAAAGCCAGGAACACAGCATCCATGGGACCAGATAACTTCCCAGGCTGTGTTCTACACAAACTACAGAACAAACAGGCACCACACCGACGTACCATGTTCAGTCATAGCCTCACCTCAGGCTTTGTGCCTGCTGAATGGTGCACAGCAATGGTTATCCCACTACACAAGGGTGGAGACACCACGGACCCCAGGAACTAGCGCCCCATTAGCCTGATGAGCCTGCTCTGCAAGGCCATGGAATGTATCATCATATAACTTATAAAAAAAGACATTGGTAATCTCCAAATTCTGGACCACAACCATGTTGGGTTTGTAAAATGCAGATCATGTCTCCTAAACCTGATAGATGTCATTGAAGCAGTCACCAGAACCATAGACAAGGGTAAGGTGGTTCACACAGCCTATGTAGATCTTGCCACGGCTTTCAACACCATCCCCCACTCTGGAATTATAGATAAACACACCAAGCTTGGTATAAATTGCTATGTCACAAGATATTTGCCGACTGGCTCACTGACAGAACACACACTGTGAAAGTAGCAGACTTCAAGTACGACTTTGGACCAGTGACAAGTGCAGTACCACAGGGTTCAGTCCTGGGTCCTATCCTGTTTGGTATCGACTTTCCTGAAGTAAACTTTAACATGGAAGGTCTGTGGCTAATGAAGTTTCCAGATGACTGCAAACTAGGAGCCATAATTGAAACTACTAAAGATGTGGACATCCTACAAAAGGGTCTCACTGAGACAGATGCCTGGTATCAAAGCCATGGCCTCAAGCTCAATGCCAAAAAGTGCATTGTCATCCCCTTTGATAAAAACTCTGTAGCCATGAACTACAACATAGGTGGTAGTATACTTAACACTGAATGTGTGATAAGAGACCTTGGGTCACAGGTGGACAGTGGACACACCTGTGATAATCACATCCCCACAGTAGTCAGGAAATCCTTCTATGTGGCACACCTCATCACAAAAGGTGTCTCATGCAGAATAGAAGAGGACATTGTACCCCTCTACTCATCACTCACTAGAACCATAATAGAGTACAAAGCCCCTTTTGCTATGTACTTCACAAGACATCTACAACAACTGGAAAGCCTGCAGAAATACCTCACAAAGAGCATTAGCACCCTGAAATACATGCCATACACAGACCATCTCAAAATGCTCCAGCTGTACTCTCTCGTATATCGCCTACTCAGAGGTGATATCTGCCTAACATACAAAGCTATGTCAAACACAGAGCTGTTGGACATGCTCCACGTAAAACACTCACAATCCCTCTGATCTTTGGCCCCAAAACCCAGAGTGAAATACAAAAGGAAGGGGTGTATCAATTTACCTTATGGATACCCACACCTTCAGGTTAGTGGCACAGCATGAGGCCTTGGAGACCATGCAAGTGCAACTAACATTGGGCAAAGCTGCTTATCAGATTGTAGCATGCTACAGATCACCTACCTTGTCTCAGGAACCTCACTCAGTATTCTTGAGAACAGTTGAAAATATAAAGGTTTTACCAAACACCATTATATGAGGAGGTTACAACTACCCAAACATTGACTGGGAGAATTACTTGTGTACAACGTCCTTTGCCCAATGCTTCCTAGAGTTTAAAAACTCAAGCACCCTGGAACAGCTGGTCACCATGCCCACTAGAGGTGACAACATACTGGACCTGATCATCACCAACATGGGGTACCAGTGCTCCACAACAGAGATAAACCCCTTGCTGGTAATATCAGATCATAAAGTAATCACACTGGACATCCACCCCCCCCCCCCAGTCAAGGAAACCACTGTGAAGAAATTTTCAAAAGCAAACTGCACACTTCTCAAGACCAAAGTGGAAAGTTCCAAAGCCCCCTTGCTATAGGATAATGCTATACAATCTGCAGAATCATTTACAAGTGCATTCTATGAGCATCTACAGGGATGCATGGATCGAAACATCCCAAATAAAACCAAGATGCACTCCTCCAAAAATAAGAAACCAATCTGGTGGTCATTGCCCATAAATAAGCTATACAACAGAAGGAGGAAACGAATACATAACAGAGCAAACGTCACAAAAGGAAAGGCATCACTGATCATTATTAGGAAGACACAATGATTGCTCATAAAATAATCCAAGGCCAGTTTCTAAAGACAAATTGCCAAGGAATGTAAGAATAACAACAACCACAAAGCCTTTGTTAGCTATACCAAACATTTAGGTGGCAACTCTCAAATATGCTGTCAGCTACTGCAAAATGGCAAAAAATACACTGAACCAACTGACATTGCCCACATCCTGGCAGACAAGTTCAGTGCAACCCCCACCCCCACCCCATCACCTCCAAAAGGGCCTGTGTCCATCCCAGAAGAATGCAGAGCCCCATACTTCATGGACATGCAGTTAAAAACAGCTCTCTCCAAAGCTAAGAACACAGCATCAATGGAACTGGATGGTGTCCCAGGCTGCGTCTTACACCAGCCCCAAAAGGAACTACACCCTCACCTACATTCACTGTCCAGACTCAACTTTACCACAGGCTATGTACCCAAAGAATGGCATACAGCAACAGTCATCCAGCTCCACAAAGGTGGTGCCACAACAGAACCTGGAAACTATTGCCCTATAGGCCTACTCAGCCTGGTCTGCAAAGCTATGGAGCAAATTATCATGGAACCCATAAACAGAGACATTGGGAACCTCCAGACACTGGACTCTACCCAACTTGGCTTTGTTAAAGGCAGATCCTGCCTCTTAAACCTAGTTGACATCTTTGAAACAGTTACCAAGGACACAGATGGAGGTGAAAGTAGTCCACACGGCCCACCTGGACCTCACTAAGGCCTTTGACACCATTCCCCACTCTGGCATCATGGACAAACTTACCAGCTTGAACATTAACACCTATGTCACAGGATGGGTGGCCAACTGGCTCACAGATCAAACACACATGTTCAGAGTTGCGGGTGCCATGTCCGACTCTAAACCAGTCACAAATGGCATCTCACAGGTCTTGGTCCTGGGACCCCACCTGTTCAGTAGATACTGCTCAGAGGTACAGGCAAACACAGGAGGAGTGTGGCTGAACAAGTTTGCAGATGACTGCTAACTGTGGTCCATAATCGACTCTACGGCTGACACAGACATCCTCCAGAAGGGTCTTACAGAGACAGATACCTGGTGTCAAAACAATGCCCTCAAGCAGAATGCCAAAAAATGCATAGTCATCCCCTTGGGATAAAACAAAGTGCACACAAATTACCACATAGGTGGTAATCCAGTATGTACGGAGAATGTAAGTATGGCCCTGGGGACCCAGGTAGATAGTAAACTCCCCTTTGATGATCACATTGCCAAAGTGTTTAGAAATTCTTTCTATGTAGCCCACCTAATGTCACCTAATGTAACCCACTTTGTCTAGTCTGATGATGTCACCATCCTACAAATATACCTGTGGAATGGAGAACTCCCAGTAAAGTGTATAGTGTGTTGTGTTAATGCGTACTCCTCTAGTATCATAAAGTAGTTAGGTAGGGGTTTGAATCCTGCACTTAACAACTGTATGAGAGTGTGTGTGTGTCTCCTTGAAGAAAAGCAACCTTTTTGAAGACTGCTGAAACACCTTAAAAGTGGTATACTCATCTTTGTCAAGTCTGATGATGTCACCATCCTACAAATATACCTGTGGAATGGAGAACTCCCAGTAATTTGTATAGTGTGTCATGTTAATGCATACTTCTCTAGTATCATGAAGTAGTTAGGTAGGGGTTGGAATCCTGCACTTGTTAATTGTATGAGAGTGTGTGTGTGTCCCCTTGGAGAGGAGCAACCTTTTTGAAGACTACTGAAACACCTTAAAAGTGGTATACTCATTTTTGTCGTCTGATGATGTCACCATCCTACAAATATACCTGTGGAATAAAGAATTCCCAGTAATGTGTATAGCGTGTTGTGTTAATGTGTACTCTTCTAGTATCATAAAGTAGTTAGGTAGGGGTTTGAATCCTGCACTTGGTGACTGTGTGTGTGCTCCACGTGTGTGACATTGTTGGTCAATGTAATGTGGACTTTGCTTTTACTACTGTATGACATATCACAATGACAACAGTATGTGCATTACACATGTCAGGTAGCCGTGTGGCAAATACATATACATACATGTGACCTCAATCATTTCATAGGTGGGAACCCTGCTTTCTCCATGAACACATCTGTTATCTTTGCCAGAGTGTGCTGCCACTTTCCAGACCTTAGGTCACATCTGTATGCTTGTGACAAGCCTAGCCACTGCAGTGATCCCTGGCCTACGTCATCCATTTCACATACACTCATTACGGTTTCTATTGAATAGTGTGAGTGAGGGTTTCTGCCTGAGGTATATTTGAAACCTGTTCAAAAGCAGCAAAGTCTGTCAAATATGGCTATTTATTATAGTGTGCAACAACCTTTGTGGATATGCATGCAGACCCCTTATTGCTTATGTGATCCACAGAGGGATTTCCAAAACCCTTTGGAAATGTGATTATCAAAGGAGAGATGATGTAACACATGGCTCTATGTATACATCGGTACCTCTTCAACATTATGGGGGCTACTACCTATGTGGTACTCTGGGGATACTATGTTTTGTAAAAGTGGATGACTATGCTTTATTTGGCTTATAGCTTTACAGCAAGGGTTTGACACCAGGTATCTGTCTGTATGATACCCTTTTGAAGGATGTGTGTGTCATCTGGAGAATGCATTATAGCCCACATTATGCGTTGCCAAACGTGACCAGACATATCCCTACTGTGTTTGCTTGTACCTAAGAAAGCTATATGCCAAATAGAAGTGGTCCCAGGACTGAGTGCAGGCGAATATCACTGGTTACTGGCATAGAATAGTACTTGAATGCTGCAAATGTTACTGTGTGTCCTACATCTGTGTGTCAGTTGTCAAGACATCATCTAACAATTGTTTATGGTCAGGCTGTTGAGGTTATGTATACTACCAGAATGCAAACCAATGACAGATAGGAACAGTATCACCCACAGCACAGTGTCAAACTGTGTCATACACACACGTGTACTCAAGTTCCAAAATGTGTGTAGTACAATGCATACTGGCCACCAATAGAAACTATAGAGTGTTAACACTGTCTAATACAGGGCATGTCACCCTGCCCATGTGTCCAATATGCACGTACATGCAGACAGTGCACCTCAACCATGTTCACAAATGTACACCTGCAAATCTGTGCTGCACACATCCCACACTTACTGTCCACTCTCTAACACATGCTGACAAAACTACACACATCAGCCAAGTGGCACATGGGCAGACAATACACAATTGGAATAAACACTGGTGTAAACAATACTACATTGATAATTATAGCTTTAATGCATCATGCCTGCTCAGCTACACCTTCAAGTATATCATTACACTTTACTGCTAACAACATGCTAACATTGCTATTCTGTTATAAAGTCACCCTGTGCATCAGCACCATGTTAGCCTGTTCCTGCATCAATGTTACAGATGACAGGAGGTGGCACAGGTTTCATCATATGCACAGGGTGTGTTGTTGGTTTGCCAGAGGCCTACATTGAGCCATACAATCGACATGTGTGTGTGAGTGTGTGTGTGAGGGCCAAGAGTACTGTTATGGAACAATGTGGATGTAATGTGTGCGGGTATGTGTTTGCCCTAGGTGTCTGGTTTATGTGTGTGTGTCTGCATGCACACAGTTCCACCATGTGTCTGCCAAATACGGGGATTTGTGGGACAGCTACAGACTGTACCTGGCAGGCTTTACAGATCACCGTCTCTGGCCAGAGATATGGGATCTGTGCCTGGCAGGGGTGCGACACACAGTATCAGGTACTAATAAAGACTGGGTACTATCCTCAGAGGTTGACATATGTACACTGGATCCAGGTCCCTGCTGGGACTGGCCAGAGCCACGTGCACGTGGCCTTCTAGGACGGTCTATGGACAGCCCAGCCCCAACATTGCTGGGGCTGGTACTGGCATTATGGGAGCGGCTATGACTTGATGGACGTCCACGGTGACTGCCAGCTGATGATGTTGCTGGTATACATCCACATCAACGTCTCAACTGTCCCACACTGTCCTGACACATGGACATGACATTGTGGAGGACATCCCAGCGTCTATCAATGACCTCAGTGTAATTACGGATGGCACCTGCTAGGTCAAAGATACTGTCATTTAAAGAGGTGTTATGAGCCCTCTGTGCCCTTAGTCCCTGTCTAGTGTACCGCTCCATACGTGCCTGTGCCTCCATGACAGCCTGGAACATGCGTGTGATTGTAAGAGTTGTGGCATGTCTGCCAGGGGTATGGTGACCAGCAATGCTCTGACGAGAATCCCTGGACATCTGCCTATGTGACACCGTTCCAGACATCTGGCTATGGCTGCTGTGTCCTGATGCATGTGCCATAGATACCGCACTGTCCTGGCCATTGCCAACTGTACACTGTCCCTCTGCTAAGGGCATTGGTGATGATGGATTTACAGGCAGTATGACTGTGTGCATGGATGGGGTGGAGACTTGTGTACTGTCAATTGGTGGCCCAACAACAGACCCTGACAAACATGCCTGTGCCTCAACACACCTATCCTCATTATCACTATTTGTGTCAGTGACAGCAGGTTCCCTGGTGCACTGAACCAGCCCAACCTCAGCACCTGTGAAAGTAAAACAAGAAACACACTTTAAGACCTGTACATGATGTCAGAACACATGAACACATGCACACATGCACACAAATACACTCCTCACTAAAGCAGACACACACACACACACACACACACACACACACACACACACACACACACACACACACACACACACCACCAGCAATTTTAGAACATACTCAATAGTAATTGATAGTGGGGTACAGTATCACAAGCCAAACAGTCATATCACACATGTCAACATGCAGGACATGTGTTGCTCAACAGCATGCAGTGCGAGTTTAGACAGCCCTTGTTACTAACAGTATACATGGCTTTGATGCATGTGTTTTGTTGTTCGGTGATTGGCCTCCCCCTGGAATGCAATGTATACATGGACACAACATTGCTGTGCAAGTATTAAAAACTCTTTAATGTACTGTGCGCCATCACTCACAGGTATACATACCATGGCTGGATGTGTATCTGTGTGTCACATAGATATCCAATTCTGATTAGAGCCTCTGTGTCTTTAGCAAATAATTGTGGACACAGTTTTAGCTCATGCATGATGTGTACACACACAAGATCAGTGGTGCATGTATAACTGATGGAATACCATTGGTCCACATAGCCAATGTACAGTAGTTATGGTAAGTGTAGATCATACTGTGGACATGCCAGTGTCATCCATGGCATGCTAAAACACAACTGCATATTTAAACATCACACATACCCAATGTGTGTCATATGACCTAGCCACTCAATAGCATTACAAGACATATATGTGTCACTTGTGCAAATGGTGATTGGTATGGATATTGTTTATAGGTGCATATGTTTGCACACACACAAAATTGAGCTGTATAGCAATAAAAGCTATATGTAGTACTGTGGTTACAATAACTGGATGGGGTGTAGTACCATAAGCCATCATCATGAAGCATCATGTGGTCACTCAAGGCTACAAATATGTCCCACACTAGCACCTATCATGCTGTACCAGAACTGCACTATCATGGCTACATTCACCATTTCACAGCCAGTTGTTACATGGATTTGTAAGGAGGCCAATAAGGAGCATTGCCTAACATGAATGTGTTGTGTGTTGCAGAGTGTTTCACTGTCCCATGATAGGCCTCTACCCCTCAGGTATATTATGTGTGCTGTGTGGATGACATTTGGGATACTGGAGTGTGACTTTACAGAGGGTTTGTGAATACTTCATGTGTAGCATGTTAACATGTTCTGTGTATGACATAGTTGTGTATGTTGTGTGCATGCGTATCGACTCTGCCTATCCAATGGTTACTACAGTGTAGCTACATTTGTTTGAGATGGTCTGTGTATTGCATGTGTTTGAGGCAGCTAATCACATTACTGAGATGTGTGTAGTCTCACAGCAAACATGCACAACATGCATTATGCGTAGGTGTGTTACATGTGTACATGGCCTACACCTTAACTATGACATGCACTTTTTATTTGCAATAATAAATGTAGAACACACTCACCAGCATTTGTCCGCTGCCTTGCTGTCACACCAGAGGGACCTACATGGATATGAGACAGTTTGTCATTGGCGACAACTGTGGCATTGCTACGGTGGGTTTGCAGTCTTACAGTAGTACAACAGTTTATATTCACAGGCCTACAGATTATGTTCCAAATGATCAGTATTGCACAACAACAGGCTCCACATCTTCTAACTACACAGTACACATCTCACATATGCATGATCTACCAATAGAGGTAACAGTAGTCTACAGATATGCCATGTTACCTGCACGTTCCATGTGTTCTTGCTGGGTGGCTCCAACCTCCATCAAGGTAAATGTCTGCTGTTGTTGTTGTTGGGCAGGTACCACCAGGCTCAGGAGCAGCTCCTCCACTCTGATGAGGGGGGGGTGGATGTTAACCCCACCACCTGTTGCAAGCTGTTGTCTACGGACATCAGAAGCACGCTGCCGGACATGTCTAACTTAATCACTGCAGTGATGGCGTACCTGCTCATATGTCCGGTTATGCATGCCTATGTCATTTACCCTCCGGACAATATCTTGCCACAGTGCAGTACACTCATGCTGGTCTTGGCTGGTTCTCGAGAATAGTTGGCTGTAGTGCTGAATCAGACAGCTGGTAATAATGTCATCCTCAGCACTACTGTAGCTAGGATTACAATGGTGGGCCATGATCCCTGGAAGACAAAGAAAAAACATGTCTGAGCAAGTCATATGGCACACAACATTATACAGTACATATATCACTGAACTGCCATATATAGCAACCTATTAGCTGACTGAGATTAAACACTTTCAATACCACTTATCAGTGCTCACCCCACAAATGCTTGAAAGTGCCTGGCATGCTCTATATAATAAACCATGTTCTGCACAGCAACAAAATAAAATCACTATATAGGACTATACAACAGCACATGGCACACTGTATGCGACACAATGCACCACCTAGCCACAGAAGGTATAGATCAAGCAAATTCATAAAGAAATATGTCATCCATCACAATGTGTGTAAAGTCCAGTTACAGTATTACCATTATACCATGCAACTTGTTGATGGCAAACCTGTGGCCAAAATATGTGCACAATTGTGAATATAGGTGGCATACTGCTGTAGTAAACTATAAATGTTGCTAGATATGCAGTTATATCTTGTAACACACATATGACAGAGGACATGTTACAGGCATACCCACACACACACATCAGACATAATTACAAGATACAAAGGTATGGCAACCCAGATAAGCTTTACGTGTGTACCATACAGTGCTTTGTGTCAGTACTTACAAAACCTTAAGCCTGAGGAATGTAATCTGTGAGGACTACAGGGACCACACAAAACAGTGGTTCCAAGCAATGTGGACATACATCATACTTTGCTGTTTAGGCCTACAGCTTCAAGTAGTACTACAGTTCATACAGGATTTGGATTCAACATCAGTACCAATCAATAAGCATACATGTAGTGCTTTAGCCTCCAATGACACACCCCAGTTAACACCAAGGGACTACATCAGACTGTATGCCATAGTGCTTTATCTGCCTAGCAACAGCATGCACAGCTTTTGCTGGATCAAAGCAAGGACACATACCATGACAGAAACAGTTTCCCACTAAGCTATCCCACACATACACATCTTTGACACATTCACCAACACATTGACCATCACACTCAGTCAACTTTACATAGAATCTATTGCAACAAGTAGATGTGGGTGTGTATGACTATATATGACTCTCTCTCTCTATATATATATATATACATATATATATATATATATATATATATATATATATATATATATATATATACATACATATACACATCCATTGGTGTACATATACATATACATATAGGCACATATACAGTCCACCTTTCATGGTGGGAATATCAATTATACAAAGAATGTGAGGTATACAGTAATGTAATACTATTGCACAGTCTTGTGAGAAATACATTGAAAGTGTTCTCAGCCCAGGTAGCTTTAGCAGGCCTCACTGGCTGCAACATTGCAAACTGAACCACCACATGTCATATACCAGCACTGTATGCTGTCTTATTTGTCACACACTAAAACCTACATACAAATATGCACATAACAACCTTCACCAGCATATATATGTCCACCCTTCACAAACAGTTGCAATATGTCACTTGCTCTATGCACATATGCAGATGTTAATATATATGACACATATATATCTCTCCATATGTGTGTGCCATACACACACAAGGTCCACACTGTTGTAAGTCCCTGGACCTCACAGCTGAACTGTTGGGCCTTGCTGCAACATGAACAGGTGTCACATGTAAACACACAGTAACATTAGAGGGGGTATATATAGCTACAAATGCTAGATTAGCATTCTAGCCTGGTACAGCAGTTGCCAATGCTAAGCTAAACTTTAATATGACTATCATGCATGTGTTACTCTGTCACAACCATGTTTATATAAATGTTTGCGCTAATCCCCCCAAACAGCCATTGTCCACACTACTGTACAGAACACAGATAACATGGATCAGATGTTTAACATTTAATGCTGAGCTACATATTTCACAGTTATGTCCCACTGCACACAGCTACACACTGAATTGTCTATGGCAGTAGTTAAGCATGACATCTGTGCACAGATACGTACTGCTGCCACATATGAATGGTTCACATTATGTAGAGTACTCTTCAAAAACATCTACTACATGCCAGTAAATACATATCTGTTACATACCTTTCCTTGGTATGAGTTGGCATTATTTATTTTCCGTTTTCCTTTTGCTTTTCACTGTCTCTCTCTCCCTCTTTCTCTCTCTCTCTCTCAGTCTCTGCAATAGAGTGATTGAGTTTGTGGGCAGCAATTACAACCTGCTTTTATAGGTATTTGCACATGTGCATGGGATGGCCTCTGCACCAATTGGTGGCCACCATTTGCTAATTGCATGCAGCCTGCTGTGTGGTAATTGCAGTAATCACTGTCATAGCAACCCAATGCTATAAATTGCTAACTCAGGTAGGCATAACCCTTTCAGCTTTTCAAAATGGGGATCATGCTTGTTTGCTGTGGACATCGTTGTTTAAGTCAGAAGGTTGGTATAGTTCTTATATCTGAAGCCAGGGGTGTAGCCAGTGATTTGAATGTTGTACTCAGACCTGAATGTTGCTGCTTCCAGTACACACTTGTCAGTGTACAATTGTACTCACTCCTCCAAATGCTAACACAAGATACATGGGAGTATGTACTTTCTTTTCTATTTATACAATTAACTGCCATACAAAAGTAGTTATTGAGATGTATTCTTTTGGCACATAAACTGTTTGTGAACTGCTATACTGTGAATATTAATTTACTCACTTCTAAACAGTTTGTGCTTTTTTAGTGTTGACATTAGCACAGGCTGCTCAAGAAAACTGGACAAATTTCAGTACTGAGTATACCTACCTACATCCTTGGTAGACCCTGAACACACAGGTATATTGCACATTTGGGTAGGGGTACAGAAGTACAGAAAGCATTATGTATTATTGTGTGGATTTTATCTTGCTGGGCTTAAAGGGTTGCTGTGTACCTGTTAGTTTATCAAGGCAAGTAGTCTGTCTGCGTAGCTCCCAACTGTGGACCTATCCAGATGGCAGCCAGAGGTTAGCCTGTTATTCTTTGTCTGTACACCACACCGGTCTTTTCAGCACTGGAACAATGGCATTGTCACAGTTGGTTGCTACCAGTACATGGCTACATCCTTTGGTATTTCAGTGTTGTACTCCTACATAAGGGTATGCTTCTGGAAGTCTTTCCAAAGCTATTTGCACAGTGTGTAACAGCAGAAAAGCTGATATGCCTGTGTGTTTCTGCCTCTGCCAGGCCTCTCAAACACTCAGGTACATATTTGAACAGACTCATGGAAAAGTAGGTAAAAGTGATGTACACCTTTAAAATGTTTGAGACATTAAGTTGAGACTTTGAGAGAACCACAGCATATGGATTAATACACCTTTTCTGAAGTACAAGCAGTGTCTAACTCTTACTTATTGTCATTATTCATTAAGTGTAATTCCCCACCTTTCTGCTAACGTCAGTACTTTTCAGAGGGATTCAGAGGGACACAACTAAAATTTGTTTCAAAATCAGGGACATCCCTGAAAATTAGTCACAGTTGGGAAGTATGGCCTCTGCCCTAATCAATTATGCCAGTGTTTGTCCTGCTATGATACTGTGTGGGGGTTGTAAAGTGCTGCTGTAACATTATTTCCTGCTAGAATGGCTGGTTCTCTTATCACAGTCATGTAATGCAATTCCACAACAACTACTGGTAAAGATCCACAGAACAAGATTTGTGTTATGGCATTCCTATTTTTCCTTTACATTAACTCATTCTGATGCATGATATATTTATTTCAGCACTAATGTGTTGTATGTCTATGTGTGCAAAATGGGCAGCTATGTATGGGGCGTAATTTTATTTTGGGAGCAGATTGCCCTTTTTTTTCAGGTGAGAGTGGAATGTGGGGTAGGGGAAGTAGGTATATTTGGGGAGGTAGGTTGGGGAGGTAAACAGACAAGACAAACAAGGTGCATACAGGGGTGGAATATGACACATGTGGTGGGTGAACACCGTTGCTGGGGAAGGATGTTTGAAAATTGCAAGCCCATGAGCCCACAGATGGCAACAGTGGAACTGAGATCCCCACCCATGGGCAGTCACCACTGCACCTTCACAGCCCAGAGGGTGGCTGTGCTGGGGACTGCGTAGGAGGGGCAGGCTCAACCGTGAGTCGCGCCACTTGTGCCTCAAGCTGGCGTAGAGGCTCAGCGACAGAACGCTCAATCTCCCTATGCACCACAGCCCGGACCATTCGGAGGGTGATAGGTGGCCCTCCTCCGCCCATGCTTGCACGGGGGGACGAGCCCCATCCCCTTCAGCACTTCCACCTGAAGGTGGCACAGGGCCAATGGAGGAGGAGGTCCCAGGATGGGCACCGGACCTGCCGGTGCCAGGTGCCATTGCCAGCTGAGGTGGGACAGGTGGGTCTGCTGGGACCGGCCTTCCCATACGTTCTATGTTTAGGAGGATTTAATAAAAATATTGGTTAGTAACAGTCAACAGCATTCCCAATTAGTTATAACAGCATGCAGATATATTCCCATTAACCCAACATACCAGAGTTCCAACAGTTGAACAGCAAGCATGACACATGCATATATAGAACAACAGTGGACATTACAACAGCATGCAGGTTTAATTGATGGCATCAGGCCACCAATATTGTGGTATTTGAACAGGGCACATGCATCAAAATAAATGCAGATATTTATAAACCAATAGGACATATGTCCCAACAAATGTTTTGAGATTAGACATACCCATTGAGGTGTGGAATTGCATGTTTTATGCACATACAGTAGGGTGGAAAATGATAGCTCCATTAACAACTTATATATCCTTCTAGTTTACACTACATTCCTATTAACTGCCGTTATATGTCCCCTTCATGTATTACTACACTACCCAATTGTCCTTAAATTGTAAAATGGGTTTTGCTACATCTTTATGTACATGGGCTGTATCTGACATACAAACTGTCCGGGATGCAGATGTTACTGCTACATATTTTGTGAGTTGCTCAGACACACTACTGCTGAGGTGGTACACTGACAACTCTACTTTCCTATACTTTTCTAGATATGTTTATGTGACATTATCAGTTATATGTTAACAGCTCCCTACATTTCTGCCAGCACAATGACATTTCTGGGGACCACAATACCAAGCTACTCATATGCCAGATTAACCTGTACATGTTGGGCATGAACCAACAGTTGAGGACTGTAAATATGCTTAAAAGCTACTGGCACTCCCTTCATCCACTTTATATGGGCCTATCCAACTGTATGTTAACAGCGCTTAATACAACAGTACTATTTCTATAATGCAAGAGTGCAACAACATATCAAAGAAAATGACGCAGACACACTCCAGGAATTATACCTTTATTAAAGACTTAAAACACTTTTATAGAGGCTCTCTCATTTATTTTATATAACAGTACATGCAGAATAATTATTAGAGAATTATTATACCTTTATTTATTGTATTAAAACACTTTTTTCAGGCTCTCTCATTTATTTTACATAACAGTACAAGCAGAATAATTACTAACCTGCCTGGCGGAGCAGCCTTAGCAGCCTATCTGCATAGGCTTGCTGATTCGCAGCACGGACACCTGCAGCTGTCAAGTAAATGAAGTGATATTGAGACATATCTATCCATAGTATACACTAGAATAGCAATTCTTACATACTTAATTCCATGGCTACTTACTCAGTAGTGGGGCATTTTCCATCTCACGGGGCTCCTGGATCCACTGGTCCAGTTGCTCCGCCTTGCGTCTCAAGTCTGCGTGGTGGTGTCTGACCTGCTCACCAGTCCAAGGGACACCTGTGGCACTGGTGAGTTCATGAGCTAGATGGTCCCAGGCTTCCGCTTTGTATTGGGTGCCCTGGTACTAGCCCCACAGGAGTCTATCCTCATGATTATGGACAAGGAGCCAAACCATTGCTTTTGACTCCTCAATGCCCCAATGTTGCGCTCGAAAATGAGAGCCCTCTCCAGCACCGGCCATTGCTGCCTGCAGATGGGAGCTACAACCAGTTATGGCAAGTATTCCTGCCTATGGAGCTTAAATATGCATAATTTCCCACACTTATTTGTGATTCGCCAGTTTTGGAAAAACTCAACTGAAGGTACACCTGCTTAGCAATAGGTAAACTTCCATTGATATGTATGTGTGTGTTGAAAGTGCATGCTTATGAAAAGCTGTCATGGCTTAGTGGTTCAGTACTGTGATTATGGTGCACAGTATCCTGGGTTTGAGGCCTGTCATTGATTTTTATTTTACTATTGGCCAGACCAGCTAGGAGGTGTGGCTGTGTTTTACCGACTTTGCCCAACTTTGCCCGACGTTGCTCTACGTTGCTGTATGTTGCTCGACATTGCTTTACATTGCTTTATGTTGCCCGACATTGTGCTGGTTAGTGCAGTGCACAGCTACGCGCAAACATGTTCTGTTTGCGCTAGTTTATGTGATGCACAGCTCTGCGCAAAGCCATTGCACTAGTTAATGCAGTGCTCAGCTACGAGCAATTACATTTAAATATGCTTAATACTGGTAAACTTTTGCTAAGCAGTGCTTCACATTGCTTAAGATACGTTACTTATGAATCCATCAGTATGCACAACCATTTCATAGTTTCATAGTTTCATAGTATAGTACTAGGCTATCTGCCCTGGGGCATTTGTAAGCCTAGCCATAGTGATGTGGCTTTTGCCACCCCATGAAATGGTACAAAAAATGTACAGAATAAATTTAGAATACTGTGCCTCTGTCTAGTAGTGACACAATGAAGGTCCCCTTATATAATAGAATTAGTTTACTGTGCCCCTGTCTAGCAGTGACACAGATGTGACCCCTGGGTAAACTTACGATCTCCCATCCACTCATCAAGATTTTTCTTGAAGAGAGTCAGTGAGGGGCTCTGCCTAATACGAACTGGGATCTTGTTCCAAAGCATGGGAAGCCACTGGGTTATGAATCTATCCCTCCAGCATGTCCTATTCATACTTGTGCCGAGGTTTAAGTCTTTAGCTCTCGTGGTCCTGATGGATTTGGATTTTTTGAGGTGGAGCATGTCCATCAGATCCTGATTGGACATGGCCTTGTACGTCAGGCAGAGATCACCTCTGAGCAGGCAGTATGCTACTGAGTTGAGGCAGTGTGCCCTCATTAATATGCATGGTGTGCTGCCATCTTACTCTTAGACTGGCGTATCCGTGTAAGACTAATCTAGTCTTACACGGAGGATTAGTGAATCCTGGGGAGTATCTTTAGTAGAACTCTCATTAGTTCATGTTACAATATTTAAAACTGATTTGTCTGCTTCTAAGGCTAACGATGTAGTAAGAAATATATCATTTGTGATACAAAAAAGCAGGAAGTAATGTTTTAATTTGTTATAAGTAGTGGTAATGGGTAACCTGCTATGTTCTATGCCACAAACATTGAAAGTGCTACTGTCAGCAATGTGAAAGCTAAAAGGTATGCTTTAGATAATGTAGTTCCTGTCACGTGTGATAAAAACTACACCTAGGATAATTGAGCCTGAGTTAGCTCTGTGCCACTGTGTTGCAACCAATCTAGTAAAATGTGATAAATATTTGAAATGCTCAAACATGGAATGTGAAGGCTTTATGAACGAAAATGCAGATTTATATACAGCAAGTCCAAGATTACCATTTCTTAGAATATTCCCTTTTCTCAATGGTATGGCAGTCTTGGAGGTGTGTGTGTGTGTGAAAATGCCCCCAATGTAATACACCTGGTGGCTAGAGGTATTTAAGCTCAAACCCTGTACCATTGGTACAGGGTAAAAAGAGCCTAAAGTCCCTAGCCACCACCATTTCTCAGCTTTGCCACATTTTTTTGTGCTAACAGTTGAGAGCTATGGTGACAGCATTTGTATTCCCCGTTATTGGCTTTGTTGTTTGTCCAGGTTTTATGGTGAGTGAGAACTTAGCTATATTTACTATTCCCCCATTATTGACTCAATCTTCCTATTGTTTAAACTGCTGATTTAGCATAGTGGTATATTCCACTGACTGTAGTGTACAGTGTTCTGGGTTCAAGACTTGCCAGCAACAGGCATGGTGATAACACAACATTTGACTCTAGCAACTTTCCAGAATTATACAAGCAATGTTTAAAATGTATCCCTGGTTTTTGGCCTTTTGCCCCCCCCCCCCAAAAAAAAAACTGAAATTGAAAACAAGTGCGAGAAGCTGTGCAAGATGCCTATGGCTTACACTACTGTCATTCTGTTTATAGTTTGGGTGTGGAAGTAGACTTTTATGATGGAAATGTTCTGAATTGGGCAGTTTTGTAATTATTGGTTCATGCATTTTCTTTCATTGCCTACAGTACAGCCTTATGGAAAATGTTCATTCAAACAATAAATTTAAAATTTGCTCTGTCTAACAAGTGTGCTTTATTATACAATGTCAAATATAACTTAATAAAGTCAGGAAGGTGTATCAAAGAAAAGAACACATGTATGTTTTGTGTGCAAGGGGCCAATGATTTGAAAATAGCCCAAAGGTAATCTTTATCCACCACTGGCCAGATGTATTTTCTTTGGATGTGGTGCAGGTTTCAATGCTGTTTCAATGAATGTGAGTTTCAAGTGCAGAGAAGTTTTAATGCCAAGTCTATTTTCATTGTGAGACAGTATTGCTTTGTTTATCAGATGCCTGTTAGTGTTTGTGCATTGATGTGCCTCAAAATGTAAAAAATAAAATCCAAGTAATCATTGTAGAAGTAAAGCAGTATGCACACATTAGTATTTATGGTAAATGGGGTGAAATAGCCAGGTAATGGGACATTGGGAATGGCTGCAGGGGGACTCTGGTGCCATATTTTGGTTGTCTGTTCTTCAGTTTGTGTTTGAAAGTTGGTGTCCCACAATTCAATTGGAGTGGGTGGGTATACATAATTATGTATGCAAATTAGATGTTAATCAGCGTATATATTTGTACCTATTTTTCATGGCCCTTGTCCAGATTTTTGATCTTTCCAGGCTGAGAGGTATGGTTGTAGGGTAAATAGTGGGTCAGAAAGGGCAGTATGTACGCAATACCCACAAGTTCCCGTTTTGTACTCCGGACCCATAACCCGTGGACCCCCCCAGCTTTCTTTGGTATAATGTTGTGCAGTAATTGCTTTTGCAGGGGGGCAAGCCCCCTTGCACCCCCCACCTTTCTTTAAACATTTTTCTGGAGATAAAGCAACAAACAATATTCTAAGGCAGTTGGACAATAAATACATACAATAAATGCAATAAAAAAAGACCTCCCAGAAAGGTCGCCACCTGCACCTTTACAGAATAGGAATTTTAAATCTGTGTAATAGTTTTTATACGTGCAGCATACTATGTGTTCACACCCCTCCCCTTAAAAAAATTGCAAATTGGAAATCCCGGTACCCACAAATAAGGGAGAAAACAAAAAGGCTTTGTATTGAAATAACATTTAGCATACTCATCTTTCTGAGGCTGGGTTCCCATATTTATTGAAAGCACTTTTCAAAATAAACGTCATGAGCAAAGTGCTGGGCGGGGTTTGGGTGGTCCTTGCTACTGCGCATCTGGTGGGGTAATTAGGATTACCACCTGTCCCTCTTTGTGAGGGACAGTCCCACTTTGGGCAGTTTTGTCCTGAGAAAAAAATCTAAAAAAATGACAAATGTCCTGAGATTTTAAGGCAAAAAATATTTACTAAGTTTTCTTTAATGGTTGCATAAAACAGTTATTTTGTATCTGAAACACCTAAATAAGCATAAGTAACTCATATGCTACAAGAATACGCTTTTATTTGGATAAAAATAGTGAAGTTCTGTCCTTTGCACTCCCCGTGGGTATGTCTGTCCTGCAAAATTGCACGTTTCTACAAAAAATGTCCCACTTTGGGCATTTGAAAAGGTGGTTCTAATACAAACCCAAAATATGGAGGGTACAAAGGCCCAAAAATATTGCTCTTATAAACTTACAAAGTTGCTACAATAACTGGGTTTGCAAATTAACATGCATTTTTCTGAAATATATGAAGCCTGAAATTCAAATGTCTGTCATTACTTAGTGACTTCAATCTTCAATGATTTGCAGGACAAATTGGACAATCATAAGTATTTTGAGGAACGGAGCAAAAATCTGGACAGCTGAACGTATACACATTTCAGACACTATGATTTTGTTTATTGCAACGAACACTACGACTACATCCCATTTGTCAGGGAAATATCGCGACTATAGTCACTCACATTAAGTGACGTTACTCGTTACAGTAAACACATCCACAATAGTTACAGAAAACAAACTTAAACTGCCTGCATTCGCAGTCTTCAAGATAATGAACGGGAATTGCGTAAAGTTGGATTTACTGAGCTTGGTAGTCACGCCTCTTGAGCTTTCGTAGATGACGTTACGTTTTTGCGTGATTGTTGGGGGATTGGATGCTAAGACTTTAGTATATGTAGTTTTTGACATGGGTGAATTTAGTAATGGCTCGTGTTCTAAATCACGGTTATTGTTTTGTTCCTTGTGGTCAGAGCATTGACAGCATTTTTGGAACTTCATTTGAGCAAAATCTGCGCCATGTAGAAAGGTGAGCGTAGAGGCTCCTTCCCTTTAGAGGCACATTTATTTTGTCACGTCTACTGTTTATTTTGCTCTTGTGGGGCAAGAGGTGTGTCGCTTCCCCTTGTTTGTTTTGCTCACGTCATGTAGGATGGGTTCTACGTGTTTGCTTTGCGTGGTAAACTGGATGTTTCTGTTAAAAATACATTACGCTGTATACTGGCACGGAGTTTCAGTTATTGGATGCAGCTGATTTTCCTTTTTAGTGCTTAGTATGAATATTGGACTTATAAGTAGAGTGGCCTACAGCAGCAACTTATAAAACATGCATTTTCGTGTAGTGTTCTATTCACTGATCAAAAATTACTACTTTTTAGTTCATGTAGTCCATGTTAATAAACTTCTATATTTTCTCAGGCAGGTCTTATTTATAACGGTCTTTTGTTAGTATTTGGAATAGTTAAACTTTTCCTCTGCATTTCTGACATAGGTGACCCATTAGATGACAAGGTGCTGAACATAGGTCTGGAAATCCAGGTTCTGTTTAAACCCACACCATATTTTTGTTTGTACGTAAACTAAAACACATACTTTATTTATAAACAAAAAGATAAGAATATTGAGCTACAGGAATAGTTTTAAGAATGAATGTGTGTGTAGAAAGAATATTTCTCAATTAGAACTTTTTAATTATTAATATATGGGTAGTCGGCAGTGGTGGTGTAGCAGTTAGCATTGTCGCCTCACAGCAAGAGGTTCTCCAGTTCGATTCTCTACTGGAGCTCCTTCTGTGTGGAGTCTGCATGTCCTCCCTGCAGTCGACCGAGTTTTAAAGACATACAGGTAGGAAGGAGCGTGTGTGTGTATACAACTTGACACCATAAAAACACCGCTGACAATCTGTGGACCGGTCATCCGCTGTGGTGACCCCTAACTAGGAGAAGCCAAAAGACATTGCTAATATATGGGTTGACAGTATATATCTTTGGATGTAAAGATTGCATAAGCAAGCAATAATGCCTGACAGAGTGTGTGTTAATGTGTAATTAACGCACCCACCCAGGGGTGTTATGAGGCTCGATCGAGCTCGCTTTCACTTACATACGCACTTTTTTCTTTTTTACATTTTACACTCGCTAAATAGAAGCACTGCTTAGTGAACATAAAATAGTGGTAGCAGTTCATTTTTTTCTGTCCGAGCTCCATGGTTGTTCGATATGCAGACTTGTTTTTCAGCGGGCATTACTTGTATATTAATACCCTGAGAACATTCGTTCTCCAGCCAGGATGTGATCTTCAGATCACCCATTCTCTAAGCAAGCAATAATGCTTGATGGTCTTAATGCCCGCCCACGGCGGCAGAGGGCCTGTACACCCCTGGAAGGGTGTTAATTGCACATTAACACACCCTGGAGGGCATTATTGTGCTTAGCAAATGGGATTTCTGTAAAATTGTTGTGTGTTACTTACTTTTTTTTTTAAGTACTATTTTTTTTATATATTTTTGATGTAAAATAGTTCCTCTGCCTAATGGTTCAAACTTGCTGTAGTATCACCAAGATATGTTGCGGCCTCCACTTATCTGTTTTCTTGTGAAGACGTTATCTATTTTACATGACCACTGGAGGATACTAGAGAATCGAATATTAATCAACAAATATGTAAATAAAATAAATGCCTGACTTTAGGTATTATTACAAAGGTTTTCAAACATTAAGTAAGTTAAAAACCTTCAAATCACATGCCTTTTTGTCACATTTGTCTGAATACAGTCACTTCTGGTGAAAAAAAAAATCTTTCCTTTTCCAGCTTACAAGAAAAATCAGTCTGTGAATTTGATGTTTTTCGTGATTAAAAAAAAATTGTATGGGGTCTGTAGTGACGTTGTACCAAGTTTGAAAAAGTCTGTAGATTAGTCCACTTAATTTGTTAAATTGTTTATCTGTAGTTGTCTTTTAACTATGTATATACACACACACATACATGTATTTTAAGCCACGAAAAATGCAAAGACCTTATCTATTTTACATGACCAATAGAGAAGACTAGAGCATCGAAAATTAATCACTAAATGTGTAAATAAAATAAAAGCCCAACTTTATGTATTATTGCAAAGGTTTTCAAATGTTAAGTAAGTTAAAGACCTTCATGTTGCATGCCTTTTTTGTCGCACTTGTTTGGATTCAGCAACTTCTGTTAAAAAAAAAAAAAAAAAAATTCTTCGGTTTAAAAGTTTATAATGCACTCATACATAAGTGGACATTTGCTTTTGCAGCTTGTGAGAAGAATTTATCTGTGAATTTTATATTGTTTTTGATATGTTGAGGTAATACGTCAAGAGATATGTAGATCTCTTAACTGCTGCTGCTGCTACCAGGGATTGCTCTCGCTCTTAACTTTCCTTCTCTCTCACACACACACACACACACACACACACACACACACACACACACACACACACACATACACACAGTCTCTTCTGCTTTCATACACTCTCTCTCTCACACACACACACACACACACACACACACATACACACACTTCTGCTTTCATACACACTTTGTAATTTTGTTTCTTTTCTTTTTTATTTTTGCTAAACAGCAAAAGCTCTGTTTAGTGAGTGTAATAAAGTAACGTCTCAATCAATCGCACAGTTCACTCTTACTCTCTCTCTCTCAAACACACATGTACAGTATCTTCTGCTTTCACACACATACACATACATACATATACAGTCCCTGCTGCTTTCATGTATGCATGCACTCACACATGCAGACAGAAACCTAAACACACACCTACACATACGTTCATATGCACTTTTTTCTGTTTATTTATTCAGTTTTTTTTGACACTTTCTAAACTGTAAAAGCACTGCTTAGCAAAGTAAAATAACGGCTCTATCGATCTAATTTTCACTCACATGCACACATACACCTTCCCACCAACAGACATAAACACGTACACACTTTTATCTTTTAATTTTCTTTTAGATTTTACATTCTAAAAACAGCAGAAGTGCTGCTTAGTGACTGTAAAATAATGGGGAACATTAGGTTTTTCTGTCCGAGCTCCAGTGTGGCTTGATATTCTGCTGTGAAATGTCGGACTTGTTTTTCAGTGGTATTACTTGTATATTAATATCCTACTGGAGAATGTTCATTCTCCTATCAGGATGCAGTCTAAGGATTGCCCAATCTCTAAACTGTGTTAACCCACTGGGTAGGATTAATTGAAACAGGCAAAAGTAATGCACATAGTAGGGCTTATTGGGTCTCAAGTCCTAAAGTATTTCTCCCGGCCTACTTTTACTAAATCAGTATTTTTACACCAGTCAGTCAGTCGTCTTCTTGATGCTTTATTTAACATTCCCCCACCTTAGATATGATCTATAACTACAACTTTTCAGGTGAATTCTGTTGTAGTAATAACACCTGACTGGGTGGGGAAGTTACACTGGTATTTAGTGAACAGAAAAAATAAAATGGCAAAAACTTTTTTTTTCTCTCAGAGAAGGCATAGGGCCAAATTCAGGAAGCCTCCGTGTAAGAGTTATAACTCTTACATGGAGGCTGCAGTGAAACTGTGTGATGTCAGCATGTCATGCATATGCATGAGGTGCATGAGGCATGCTGAATCACACTAGCAACTCTTACACGGTCCGTGTAAGAGAGTAGGGGGCGTGTCTGTAGGCTAAGCCCTGCAAGCGGACACGCCCCCGGAAGACTAGAATGGCTGAAAGTAAACAGCCACGAGAGAAGCCATGGAAATGTGAATAAACACACTACACAACACATGCCCCGATAGACCATCACTGTATAAAGTGAAGAGATGTTATAAAATTAAATTAAAACCTTTTTTTTTTTTTTTAAACCCGTAAATGTTTGCTACTGTGTGCCCGTGTCTTGCGGGTGTGCTACTAAGCAATCACAGTTAGCAGTCAGTGGAAAAGGATATAAGAACTAAATATGCAAAGTAAGCCAAGAAGTAATAGCTTAGCGGTAGAGTTGCCGGCCTAAGAGTAGGCAGGCAGGGTTCGACCCCACAACAACCTTTTTTTTTGTAAATAAGCACTAAAAGCCCCCTGACAGTATTGTACAAATGTAAATGTATTCCCTTTTGTAAAATGGAATGAAATGGAGCATATATTCCGAAGTAACACAATAATAAAAATAGTCAGAAATGTACTGATAGCTAAGCTGCTGTGAGACGGAGTGCCCGTAGCTGAGTAGTGTTTAAAAAGCTGCAAACTGCGTGCCCGTTGCTAAGCACTGGTTTAATAGGCTGAAACCATTTGCAACTAGCTGTGCTTAGCTGAACATGTGTGTCACTAGCCAATTAAGGTTTATGCCAGCGACACCGTTTGCGCGCCCCTCCCCTAAGCTAACTGCCAGTGCGCATGCGTTACCTCGCATAACGGCGCAGACCTGGTTTTAAGTGCTTAAAAGTGCTTTTGGCATGTTTGATTGACAGGTCCTCAACTCATATCTTTCAGGAAAATCAAAAATCAGTTGTCAGATTTGAACCCAGGATACCATGCACTAGAGTCAAGGTACTAAACCACTAAGCCATGACAGCAATACCTAGAAAGGCAGAAATAGCATATATATGGGATAAAATCCAGAATGGAGCATGATA
>NC_056737.1:573322148-573334648 GCF_019279795.1 Protopterus annectens
GGGAGGCTGAGCTCTCTCAACATAGGACTAGCAAGACCAGAGAGAAGGTGAAGGTAACCACACACACATCTTTAATCCAGTCTCACATGGCACTGTCACAACTTAAGATCATACACATAGACACACAGAGACACTCTCGAAGGCTCTGATCAGAAGTCTACCAGAATGGCAGTGGCCACCACAGCAGACACTCACACAACTGCCTCCACAGGGCACAGCACATGCAACACATTGACCACAGAGTCGGTGTGCCAAACAGTCACAGCCCTTAAGGCCAAACACAATGCCAGACACACTTGTCATAGGTGACTCCATAGTCAGACACACTGATGTCCCACTCACCAGATCAGGTACAGAGGAGGTCACAGTAAGCTGCCTATCGGGCACTGGAATCCACCACATAATGCAAGCACTCAGGTCACTAAACTGCAAGTACAGGTCTGACCCAGTCATAATCCATGCTGGTGTGAACGACCTGAGATGTACCTCCCTGGACTACATGGAAAGAGACATAGAGGATCCCTCTGATTATGTAGGCCAGGCAGGTATGACTCTGACCTTCGGCAATATCCTACCTTCACCAAGTATGATGCCACATAAACAGAGACAAGATGATCAGCTGTAGTATTTTGCTTAGACTATGGTGTCATTCTAAGGGGGTCCAATGTCTGTCTGCCTGGGATGACATGCTGGACAGGCCATGGTGATTTGCAAGGGACGGCTTGCACCTGTCACCCCTGGGCTTCCGGATTTCAGATGATGCTCTTGCCACCCCATTGTGCCTTTTTTATGCAAGATTCAGATTCTACACCTACCACCCTAGAACACAGTAAAGGAAAGACACTAAGGGTAATGCTGCTCAATGCCCATGGTCTCAACCTCAAGCTGCACACACTCTATGCCCTTCTCAGTATGTAGCACATTGATGTCTGTGCTGTGCCTGAAACCTGGTTCACAGCTTCTGACAGCACCCCGGCACTATCGGGTGTTACCTCATATCATGGATTCCGGCTCCAGCATCCCGACAACACCAAGAAGGATGCTGGCTGTCCATATTCATCAGGACACCCTCACCTCATGGTTGGTGGCAACACACGATGCATCGGAGATCATCCAGGTGCCAGTGACCGTAGGCAAGACTGCTCTGCAGTTTGTAGCATGTTACATGCCACCCGCTCAAACTCAGGTACCTCACACAGCTATCCTGCAAACACTGAAGGGGATAAATGTATCTCCAAACACCATCCTACTGGGTGATTCCAACTATCCACATATAGACTGGGATCACTAATCATGCCACAACACTCTAACACAAAGGTTCCAAGAGTTCATACACTGAAATGCCATGGAACAACTGGTCCCAATCCCCTCAAGTGGAGGCAACATACTAGAACACATCATCACGAACATGGGGTCACACTGTTCAACACCAGACGTATACCCATCATTGGTGAGATCAGATCATGGACTACTCTCAGTGGGAGTCCACATCCCACCCACACCCCAGATGGGAAAAGAAACAGTGAAGACCTTCTCAAATGCCGACTTCACATTTCTGAGGACTGGTGTGGTCTCTTTCAAGGCCCCAGGCCAGCGGACACCATTACCCAAGCCACTGTATCACTTAGAAATGCCTTCTACCAGCACCTCCAGGACTGCATGGATCAGGCAATCCCAAAAAATAAAATCTTTGTACCACAGGCAAGCATCCAGTCTGGTGGACCCTAGCCATAAACAAGCTGTACAACACAAGGAAGGAGCTACTACGAGATAGAGCGTAATCCGTAGGGGGGAAGACACCCCTGCTCATTGTGAGTAAAACACTGGGTTCCCCCATACAATCATCCGAGGCATGTTTTGAGAGTAAACCCACTCAGGACTCCAGGGACAATCATGAGGTCTTTTTTACCTATGTTTGAAACCTGGGAGGGAACTCCCAGATATGCTCAGACTTAGTTCAGAATGATGTTGATATCACTGCACCTACAGACATTGGCAACATACTGGCTGACAGGTTCAGTGCAGATTTCTCCCCCCCCAACTGGAGGGGTATGTACACCAGAGGATTGTAGCCCCCCAAACATCTCCACTGCTGGGGTGGGAACTGCTCAATCCAAGGCAGAAAACACTTTATCCATGGGATCAGATGGTGTCCCCAGTTGTGTGCTCCATGAACTCAATGAGTAATTACACCCGCAGTTAGGGCAGCTGTTTAATCTTAACCTCATCTCAGGATATGTTCCCAAGGAGTGGCATACAGCAGTGGTGGACCCACTTCACAAAGGAGGTGCCTCCACCAACCCCAGAAACTACCATCCCATCAGCTTGACAAGCCTGTTCTGCTAAGCTATGGAGAGGATCATAATGGGAATTCTAAATGAAGACATAGGGGACTTGCAGACATTGGATCCAATCCAGTTTGGCTTTGTCAAGGGCAGATCATGCCTTTTAAACTTGGTTGACTTTTTCAAAACACTCACCCAGGCCATTGACGTGGGCAAGGCAGTCCACACAGCCTACCTTGACCTGGCAAAGGCTTTCGACACAATACCCCACTCAGGTATCATTGAAAACATCACCAGCTTAATTGTGAACCCATACATCACAGCATGGGTTGCAAACTGGCTAAGTGACGGAACACACAGGGTCAAAGTTGCTGGTGCCAGTTCACACTCCAGAGCTGTCACAAGTGGTGTCCCACAGGGCTCAGTCCTGGGCCCACATTTGTTCAGTATCTAGTTTTCAGAAGTACGAGCAAACACAGGAGGATTATGGCTGACAAAGTTCGAAGATGACTGCAAACTGGGAAGCATAGTTGGAAACCCATCTGACGCAGACATCCTTCAGAAGGGTCTCATAGACATGGATAACTGGTGCCACAGCCATGGCCTTACATTAAACACTAAACAATGCATAGCCATACCCTTCAGGAAGAACAAGGTTACCACTACTTCCCATCTAGGTGGCAATCCTCTAAGCACAACGTAGGTTATCAGGGACCTGGGCACCCAGGTTGACAGTGACCTTTTGTTTGACACTCACATTGCCAGGGTAGTTTGGAAGGCCTTCTACATTGGCCACCTCATCATGCAGTGATTCACATCTAGATCAAGGGAGGTCATTGTTCCACTGTACTCATCACTCATCAGACCAATGATTGCATACAATGCCCCATGCAGATTGGATGGGCCCACAAATTCCTCGACAGGAGGTGAAAGGGTCTCAAACATATTTCTTATGCTGCCCGACTGAAGGAATTCCAGCTGTATTCAGTCGCTTACTGTCTGCTCAGAGGTGACCTGTGCCTGACATACAAGGCTATGTCCAACCCAGAATTCATGAACATGCTTCACCTCAAGACCTCTACATCCATCAGAACTACAAGGGCAGGAGACCTAAACCTCAACACAGATATTAATAGGATGTGCTGGAGGGACAGATTCATCACCCAGAGAGTCCATATGCTGTGGAACAACATCCTGGTACATGTGAGGCTGAGCACCTCACTGGCTTTGTTCAAGTGAGATCTTGACCAATGGATTGGAGATTGCAGGTATACCCCAGGGATAACCTCAGTATCACTGCTTGACAGAGGCACAGCAAAATAATGGGCATATTATCCATCAACTTGCAGGGGTGGCAGAAGCCACAAAACTCTGGGCTAGGCTTATTAATGCCCTAGGGCAGATAGCCTAGTATGAACCTATGAACCTATGGACATAGGCCTGGGGCAGTTCCTGCTATTAGGACAGTGGTCTGCAGCAAGCTATATAGTAGTAGTCTGCCTACTGGGACAAGGTCAGGTTGTTCCTCCTCCGAGTCACCCCCTGCCTGTGGTGGCCTTGGCAATGGTGGGGGGATGTTTGGCCCAGCCCTGTGCTGTTCCTGTTGCAGCTGTTTCCACAGGATCATATTATGTAGCATAGCACATATCATGATCATTTGGGTACATGTAGTTGGTGTGTACTGCAAAGCTCCACCAGACGTGTCCAGACACCGGAACCGTGACTTGAGCAGCCCAAACACACGCTCTATGATATTACGTGTTTGTGCGTGTGCCTCATTATGGCGTTCCTGTTCAGGTGTGTGTGCATTTCTGATGGGTGTCATCAGCCACGGCTCAAGTGCATAACCTGCATCCCCTCTAGGTGATCGTGTGGGAATGCCCCATTGGCAAATGATTGGTACAGCTACGTCAGATGCCAGATGTGGGAATCGTGGTAGCTCCCAGGGCAGCCAGCACACACATTCATTATTATGCCCTGGGCATCACACACGACCTGGCAGTTGATGTAGGGGTATCCCTTGCGGTTAATGTAGGCTCTACCCCGCTCACCGGCTGGTGCTTTGATGCGTATGTGCGTGCAGTCTATTGCACCCAGCACCTCAGGGTATCCCGCTATTTGCTGGAAGAGACACATATTGCTGGCCACAACCTCACGGTCATTAGGGACATATATATGATCACTGACATGTGGTGACATGGCATCCAGGAACTGGTGCAGTACTCTGGAGGCTGATGCCTGTGATATCCCCATCATATCACCAGTTGGTCTCTGGAAGGTACCTGTTGCTAGTATTCTTAGGCCAACACATACCTTGGTTTCTACTGGGATGGGTTCCCCTCTGTTGGTTCTGTGTGTGAGATGTGGCCTGCACAGCTCAACAATCTGCTGCAGAAGGTCTCTGTCCACTCTGTAGCGCTCTACTATCTCCAGCTCATGTAACCCATGGTAGGTGACCCTGGGCCTGTATACTCTTCTCCTTCTCCTCACTCTGGGTTGTCTGTCAGCGTCTGCATTGTCACCACCCTCAGCAATTCGCCTATGCCCGATTATAATAGCCATGGTAGCCCCTAGCATTTCTGCTCTGAGTTCAGCTTTTTTCAGTTTTCAATTCTGATAGCTTAGTTTCTGGCAGTATCTCTTGTGAGAAACAGCCTGCACTGCTCTTTGTTGTGTTTTAAGTGCTTGGTTGGGCTTCTAGTCTGCCTGTGTAATTGCCTGCTTCTAATTGTTTCCACCAATTAACTCTAGTAGTAGCTTCTGTCAGTTTCCATGTATTTTAGTTGTTTCCTGTTTCCTCTCTGTTTCCTGAGGGGGAGCAATGTGCACACCAGCTTAAACACGCTCACAGTCACTTAAACGCGCGCACACATCCTTACATGGTGTTACACGCGCGCACACATCCTTACACGGTGTTAGCTAAGCTGATTCATGCTAAAACGCGTGCACACTGCCTTACACACGTGCACGCCCGCGCAAACCGTTGTAAACGGTTTGCAACACGCTCCCACATGTTGAACCTGCCTTACATGCGCAGCGCCAAGATGCGTATATCAAGAAACTTTGAGTGTAGGGATAGCGTACACCCTCAATTTCTTGACTTTCCTAGTGTTCTGTTGGGACACACCTCCCTCCCTGATGTCTGTCTGTCATCTGTTACCTTACATTGCCCTCCAATCTGTTACATTTATTACTATCTTTCCCCCCCGTGATGTCACCTACCTCTTACTCTGTTCCTCCCCCTTCTCTAACTCTTACACTACTCAGTAAGTGCTCATTACCTATGTGGCAGTGTGATTCAGTATTGTAACCCTCATTTACATAGGATTGCCTAGTAATCCTTAGTTACATGTCTTACACGGAGCTTCCACCCCTTGACAACCAGTAAACGGAGGCCATATTGTTTTTGGTCTGCAAGTCCCTCCATTGACATTCAATGTAATACATAAATCCCACAATTGTGGGCTTATAAGCTTCAGTTTTCAGTTTTAGGTAGCGCACCCCGTTTGCGCGGGTGTGCGCTGCAGTTAAACACAAAAATCCTGTGAAAAAAAAAAAAGTTATATAACTTATTTTTGCAACACTTTTTCATGCCAATGGCCACATATTTGGCCATTGGCATGCTTAATGAAACATATGCACCCTTTATTTGGAACTGACATAGCTCCGTTTTTAATTTTGCAGAAATGTACTCAGTTGTCAGCTGAGTACATTTCTGCAGCTAACACGTCCGTTACACGGACTGGTTTTGGCTTCGTGGATCGCTCAAATACCTCATTTGCATATCTTGGAGCTGCAAATGAGGTATTGAGCATTTCCACGCCCAGTCCGTGTAAGAGACGTGTTAGCTGTCTCTTACACGGAGATTTGGGCTGTTCCTGAATCAGGAGGCTTACACGGAGGCTTACACTACTCTTGAACTCCGTGTAAGCCTTCCTGAATCTGGCCCCTAGTCTTGTCTGACACTTGATGTACTTATACTGTGCTCCTGGCCTGCACAGTCAACATGGTAAAATCCCTGCATTTGGCCAGTTGTATTATGTTGTCTGATTTGTATCTGGCCTGTTATTCCTTAGTGTTATTTTTCCGAGTTGTACAAATAATGAACATACACAGGTGCCAACTTGTTATTCATACTGCTTGTACATTTATTGAGAATTGTGTATTATACAAATAAAGTAATGTCTTTGTACTTGTTACTTAATTTATCTCATAACTGTGCTGACCCAGTTATACAAATATGCACGTGAGTATATTTCATTTTGTGTATATAATGTGTGTGTGTGTGTGTATATATAGTTATATATGTGTATTTGTGTATATATATATATATATATATATATATATATATATATATATATATATATCTATGAGTGTGTGTGTATATACAACTGGATGTTTATTTAATCGAAATACCACAAATTTCGATCAAATAAAAACGTTGAAAGATAACAGATCACAAAAGGAAAACAAACAGTTTGTTTCCTCTTGCGATACATCAACCCACCCATTAAAATGAATTGCAGTAGTGTTATGGAAAGGGCTATTCTAAATAAGTGGTAGAGTTTTGGGTTAGAGTTAGCAGTCATTAATAAGGTGGAGCAGGGGGAGTCCCCCTGCTCGACCTTACTAATGCATGCAAACCCTAGCCATGCCTCTAACCTAAATCCCTACATCTTACCTAAGAAAACCCCTTTCAATATTACTGCCACTACACAGAACAGTTGGACACACATCAAAACATGCACAACACTACGTCTATCCAAAGCTTTTACTCAAATCCAAATCTGCAGGCACCTATCCAACTCAAAACTGTAAATATATTTGTTTATGTAACCCATAGTGTAATTATAATGTACTAACATACATGGACCCCCACACCCATAATCACTTTCAGAAAGCCACCTTTCTGCTTTACACATCACTTGCTTTTGGCAAACAGTATATTCACTACATTGGTCACTCGTTCCACTTTTTCAGTAAAGTATTTGCCAGAAAGTGGGTTACCCATGTTAACCATCACACCATTAGTATGTACATGCTTGTGGAGTTTCTGTTTTAATTGCCTGTTCTCTGGTGACTTTTTGCTGTGTTAGAAAGCCTAATGTAATCTAAGTGTAATTGTTGTTTATACGGTGTTGCTGTGAGTAAAAATGTATTTTTCTGTGTCATGAACACCTCACCTAAGAGTTAAAAGGTGTTTAGTTTTGGCTGGAGTGGTCATTGTCTAATTACTAAACTGGAGGTGTGCTAATTATCCATGATTTATTTGTGTAATAATTAATTAGTACATGTTTATAGGCACTTAAATTAAGCTAGACTGTTGTTGTTCTTTCGACTTTTCCTGGTTAAGGGTCGCCACAGCAGAACTCTGGTCCGCTAATTTGTAATGAAGCTAAAAGTTGGCCTGTCCTGCTGTGTATAGTATGTGTAAAACTGGTACAAGTTGCTGACGTGAGTCTTCTTGTCATATACAGTCACTTATATCTACTCCAAGTCTCATACCACTGTGCCCATACATATACAACAAAGTCCTGACTTGTACAGTGATGATGAGAAAGTATATATGTAACATTGTCACAAAACAATTTTTTTCTGCACCACATAGCCTGTACATACACGAGTTGCAAAAGTGTAGTCTGTGGCACTCGTATGCAGCTAGCTACGTGTTGCGCATTAGTAATTTTATTAGAGTTAACAGTTTAAGCATGTACTGTGGTAGAATCTGTCAGTCACATCTGGGTTTTGCCTTTGAGTAGCATATTTGTTAATTAGTTGAGAAAATTAAGTCCTTATTGCTGGAGCACCTTTTTATCATTTTCTTTTTTAACATGTATAGCTTTATGCATAAGACCTAAATGTCTTGTGCTTTTAGTGACTATCATAACTACATGGATGGAAGGAGGTGGAGGCTGTTCTTGTAAATGCCAGTTTCTGTGTTGTACAGCCTTGCTAAAATATTGCTATTATCTGTAAAAGGGCAGATTACTGTCTTATGCATTTTTTAAACTGTTGGTATTAGCTTTTGTCATGCTTCACAGAGTCCAACCTAAAAATATAAAGGACTTGTGCATTGCATCCCAGAGGTATAGTAATTACACTTAAGGTGAGCTTTATGCCTAATTTCGCTCAGGTTATTTGCGTAATAATGAAGTGATTATCTTAAGCTTTTAGAGGGAGATGATGGCACTACAAGGTCTTCAGCAGCATATTTGTAGAATGTGTGCATGGATTGTGGTGATTGCTGCATATGTGGCAAAATGTAAATCTGTGGCAATCCTCACAAATTGACCATATATGTTTGTGTATTTTCTGTGAAGGACTGGTGCCCCATCTAGTATTGGTTCTCTACTTTATACTGTTTCTTGTTGGGATAGGCCCCATCTCCCTTGTGATCAGAATTAATTGGCCATTGAAGAATGAATGACGGTTTACTCTCAAACAACAACTACCATTGCTGTTACATTCTGTTATGATATACCATTATTTATCAGCAAAGTTTGTCTCTACACTGCAAAATGTAGGAAAGATGGGAATAGCCATGTAAAGAAAGGTGAAAAAATGTAAGTAGCATTATGTTTTAGCAGTGCTTTCTTGATGTCTGTGCATATGTGTTCATCGGTGCACTGTATAACATTGATGTGGTAAAAAAACTAAGCCCCACAAAGTAAACATGTTCCAAAGTATATAGTTGCCACTTTGTATTTTCTGTAGTCTTCTGGTGCCATGTAGTGAAAAATAATTACTTGAAAACAAACAGGACTGAAGGCATGTCAAGTCCAGCCTGTTTTATTTTGTATGTATACATGGGTACTCAGCAGCAAATTAGTTGGCTGGTTCATAGCAGTACAGAATTGTCAGATTTTCTGATTTATATGAAAAAAAGACCACAGAAAGGCACAGGTGCAACCAGCAACGAGAAGGTTTAATGAAATAAAGCGCTTTTCGTCAGATAAAATGAGTGTGTTACACCCAAGATTTTATACAATTGTAAAATGCACAATCAAGTAATTAATTAAGCAATTACACCATCAATAAATCAATAAGACTGTGTGACACTCATTTAAAAACACATTCCACTCTACCCTGTGTATGGTCGCCATGACCTCATTCATAAATATACATTTTACATTTAAAAATTCATCAATTACTATTTCCTTACAAAAATAAAATATGAACAAAACATATGTATCATCAGACCACATTTCTGAGTAAAAAACATAATATATATATATATATATATATATATATATATATATATATATATATATATATATTATCATGGTCTATGTAAATAAAATAAGTACGCTCACTTACTTGTTGTTGTGTCTTTCGGCTTATCCCGATTAGGGGTCGCCACAGCGGAACTCCGGTCCGCTAATGTTTGGTAGTGGATTTTTACATGCCGAGTTACCAGTCCTGATGCACAACCTTCAACGAAGGCATGCTCATTCACGCATGCCTCCACACAGAAGACGCTCTATCTGAGAATCGAACGGGACTTCTTGCTGTGAGGCGACAACGCTACCGTACGCTCACTTACTAATGTACAATAAACAACACTTTGCATCACCAAAAGAACACCATCTGCACAGTGAAGCATGGTGGTGACGCAAAAACAACATTTCGCATCACTAAACGAACACCATCCCCACGGTGAAGCATGGTCGTGGCAGTATCATGCATTGGGGTTGTTTTTCTTCAGTTGGAACTGGGGCTTTAGTCAAGGTAGAGGGAATTCTGAACAGTTCCAAATACCAGTCACTTTTGGCCCAAAACCTTCAGGCGTCTGCTAGAAAGCTGAAGATGAAGAGGAATTTCACCTTTCAACATGACAATGACCTCAAGCATACATCCAAATAAACAAAAGAATGGCTTCACCATAAGAAAATTAATGATTTGGAATAGCCCAGCCAGAGCTCAGACCTAAATCCAATAGAAAATCTGTTTGGTGGCCTGAAGAGGGCTATGCACAAAAGATAACCTCGCAATCTGACAGATTTGGAGCTCTTTTGCAAGGAAGGTGTGGGCAAATATTGCCAAGTCGAGATATACCATGCTGACAGACTCCTACCCAAGAAGACTGAATGCTGTAAGTAAATCAAAAGGTGCTTCAACAAAGTATTAGTTTAAGGGTGTGCACAGTTATGCAACCAGCTTATTGTATTTTTTTTATTTTTTATATTTTTCCGTAACAGATTTGTTTGTTTTTCAATTGAATTATACAGGTTATAGATCACATTAAAGGTAGGGAAAGTTTTGAAATGATTTATTGTGATGTCATTTTTTTATATCACAAAAACCTGGCATTTTAACAGGGGTGTGTGAACTTTTTATATCCACTATATGTGTGTGTGTGTGTAAATATATATATATATATATATATATATATATATATATATATATATATATATATATATATATATATATGGTTCCCCTTCACATGGTCAACTTTTCAGAAAGTCGACTTTCATATGGCCATGACCATATAATCGACTTTCGAAAAGCCGATCATAGGGAACTGCTATCTCCATACAGTGCAGAATGGGAAAATTTCCTCTTCCACACTGTAGTGCTATCTCGGAGTTGGTATATTTAAGTTATGGGGGGGGGTGCAGGGACACTTGCCCCCTGCTAACAGTTGAAAGGTAAGTGGTATGTGTTATGTGTTTATTTTACATGGTCGGCTTTTCGAAAGTCGATCATATGGTCTCGGCCATATGAAAGTCGACTTTCTGAAGAGTCAACCATGTGAAGTAGACCCGTGTGTGTGTGTGTGTGTGTGTGTGTGTGTGTGTGTGTGTGTGTGTGTGTGTGTGTGTGTGTGTGTGTGTGTGTGAGAGAGAGAGAGAGCACACAAAATCTCCAAACCAAAGGGTACAAATTCAGTAAAAACTGCATGAAAGACCCTGGCAAGCTAGTGTCCTCACTCTGTAATAAAATAAACGTCCTGTAGTGGAGGCCCATTGGATAAATGCAAATGGCCCCTTAAGGACACACATGGTTTGACTTTTTTTTTAACTTGCATTCAAGCCAGTAAAGCCAAATCCCAGTAGCTGTTGCCATGCATGTTTTGGCTCTTTTTTGACCTTGTCAACACGTTATAAGTGGATTGTTTGGTTGTACTTTAGAAAGGCAGAAGAGGTTTAAGGTATTAATTTTTTTATGCACTGTATTTTTAAGTATAGCTTGTGAGTCTCTGTGTACATAACATATGTATATGAAGTATAGCAGGATATACCAAAAATTATGTTTCAGCTTCAAAGTGAACAATAATGATCAGATACTCTGTGATAAAAGGTGCTGTACACTGCCTCTGCTGTAAGTATCCAAGGCAAAAGAAAAGATCAGCTGTGTTGAGGATTCCTTGATAGTTTATTTCTCAGAATTATGAGTACTTTCTTCCCACGTTTTCAAATCATAACTTTGAAACAGAACATTCAAATGTTGTAACTATGGAGTTGGGTGGGGGAAACAGTCTGCCTGAATGAAAAAGATGCTTGAGGGGTATATCTAAGTCAGAGTTTGTGGTTGATAGGGGTGGAATCACCTTATTTGCATGGAAGCATCTGGGTGGAGGTTGTGGTTGGTGGAGATGGAAACATTCAGGAAGGTAACTAAGCCCAAAAAAACACTCCACAATTAGCACTTTCGTCTTTACTACTTAGACTTCTTTCAGAAGAAAACCTGTTAGTACTCTAAAGGAAAATTTTATTATTATATTATATTATTATTTCCTTTTTTGTGGATTTATTCATAATGTCGAGATTTTGAATGTCGGCATTTTAAAATTTCGACATTATGAAGTAGATCCATGCATACATTATTTAAAGTCAGGCACACTGATGTTCCACTCACCAGGCTAAACAAGGAGAAAGTTACTGTCAGCTACCTGTCAGGTGCCAGGATCCGCCACATAACGTATGCACTCAGGTCACACAACAAGTACAATATGAAACTGTCATTGTCCATGTTGGTGTGAATGACCTGAGACGTACCTCCCTGGACTACATGAAAAGAGACATGGATGAGCTCTCCCATCTTGTAGCCCAGGCAGGTATGACCCTAGCCCTGAGTAGCATCTTGCCATCACCCAGAATGATACCACAGTACAAGGACAAAATGAATGACTCCAACAATTGGCTAAGCTTCTGGTGTCATTCTAAGGGGATCCAGTATTTGTCTGCCAGGGACGACATGATCGACAGACCACGA